>NC_064830.1:38735509-39038539 GCF_024166365.1 Elephas maximus indicus
TGCTTCCGCATATGTAGACCATTTTACATGCCAAGTGAATCCCTGGTGTAAATGCTGGCCAGAATTGTATTTATTTTGTTATTTTCTTAGTATCTGAAACAGGTGTTAGTTGCTTTGAAAATGAAGGCTACATCATCCGAGTTGCCATACTCCATCGATTCCGAGACAGTTAGGACCTAAGGGAGTTAGGCCCAGAAAAAAACACCGGCGACATGTGAATTGTCAATAAATATTTGATATGCTGTCATGTGGAACAGGAAGCAGGCTTGCATTGTTTGGCTCCAGAAAGCAGAACCAGGACTAATACATGGGAATTAATAGGGAGGTGGATATGGACTCAAGATTAGGAAGAAATTTTGAACAATTAGAATTGTTTGAAATCGAAGAAGGCAATTGCATGAGGTAATGGGTTCTCCATTGCTTAGGGTATTAAAGAAGAGACTGGGAGATCTCTTTTCGAGGACGTTATATTTTAGAAGAGTTCTTATATTGTGTACATGCTTGGAAGAGTGATATTTAAGGCGTCTTCTTGACCAAAGTAACTTTTAAGATCCTTGTAAATATTGGAGTTATATTAAAAGGGGATACCAACACTTCTTCCATTTCTCTCCCATTCCCCATGTATACCATTATCCACATATCACTATTTTCCAAGTGCACTGAAAAGTGTTGGCTATGAACTGAAATATCAAGCTTAGAGGTCCATTCACATGGATTGAGAGATCTTCAGAAGCCCAGTTATACTTGGTTACACCGAATATGTTAGTTCTTCTGTTTATTGACTCTTTACCCTATCTCTTCTCCTCTAATCCTAGTTCCTTTTACTCCTCTCCCTCTCAAACCTTTCTAACGTTCACTCTGCCACCCACTTTCTATGTTAAAGAACATTTCCTATATTACTAAATTTATTACTAAATATCACCTCTATTTTCTGTTATAGCAAAAATAGAGCTCTGTCCTGGTCTTTTGTTTGCTTTGCATTTTTCCAGGGTGAAGGATCATTATTTCTCATGGTCCATATATTGCGTCATGTTTTTTGAAGATAGGATTTCTTTCTCTTTCAAGCCATTAGTTTTTCACTGCCCTGTTAAAAGCTTATTCCTTGCATCATACCACCCTAGGAACCTTCTCAGGACTGTTATCTACCAACCTCTTCATTCTACTATCCTATTCACTTTAGTAACTGACTCAGTCTTTCTCAAGTTCTACCTGTATGTGAAGGTCCTCCAATGTCCATTTGGTCAATATATCCAATAATATGTCTTCTTGTATCCTTCTTGTTATTAACTCCAATGAACTTCACTTCTAATTTAACTACTTATTCTACTCCTGTGGTCAAAAATTGCACTTTATCAATTCCCAGAATTGCAATTATTTTTAATCAGCTTATGGAAGTATAATACAGAAATGTGTACATATCATAAATGTATAGTTTGCTGAATTATATCAAAATAAATGTAACTGTACATCCTGTACAAGATCAAGATTATTACCACTACCTCAGATGCCCTTCCAGTCACTACATCCCTAAAAGTAGCCACAAACTTAATTTCTAACTGAATAATTAATTTTGCCTCATATTATAATTTTTATAAATAGAATCATATATACTCTTTTGTGACTAGCTCCTTTTGTTGAACATTACGTTAGTGAGATTTATCAATGCTATTATAATTTTTTTTTATTACCTATATTTCACTCTCATTGCTCTATAGTATTCCATTGTGTGATTACACTAAAATTTATGTTTATATCCTACTGTTGTAAAGGAGCCCTAGTAGTGCAATGGTTAAGCACTTGCTGCTAACCAAAAGGTTGGCAGTTTGGACCCACAATCCGCAGCAGAAAGATGTGGCAGCCTGCTTCCATAAAGATTACAGCCTTGAAAACCATATGGGGCAGTTCTACTCTGTCCTATAGTGTTGCTATGAGTCAGAATAGACACAACAGCAATGGGTTTGGTTTTGATTTTCTACTGTTGTAGGGCATTTAAGTAGTTTTCAGTTGTTTCCATACTGTTGTTACAAACGTTTTAGTGCATGTCTTTTGCTGAACATATATTTTATTGGGTATATACCTAAGAGTGAGATTGCTAGTTCATAGGCTATGTGTATATTCGGCTATAGTAGAAACAACCAAAAAGGTACAATAGTTAGTAATCCAAACAGTAATGTATGAGAGTCTCTAGTTGCTTTACATCTTCATTAAATCTTGGTATTTCCTGTTTCCCACCTCTTCCCCTCCCCATCTTGGTATTTTCTGTTTTCCACCCCCCCCAACCTATGTAGTGCAGTGATGTGTAAATATGTAGTTTTACTATGATGTGCCAATATGTAGGTTTCTCTGCAGTTATTATATCTGTGGGTTCATGTCTTTCAGCAGTTTTGAAAAATTCTCAACCATTATGGCTTCAGATATTCTTCTTCTCTCTTTCCTCTTTTATGAGGTTTCAATTACACATATTCATGTCCTCTAAATACTTATGGGATGTAGAGAATATTTTCACATGTTTTTTGGCCATCAAAAAAAAAAAATGTGAATTGCCTTTTCCTGTTGCTTATGTTCCTCTTAGGTTTCTCATCTTTCCCTAGTGATTCATGACCCAGCTGATGTCTTTGTGATTTATTATTTCTCTACTCTGTATTGGGATTATACTTAGAAAGGTGATTTCTATGCTAAGATGAAAAAGTAGGTACTTATATTTATTACTGACACTTTTATGTTTAATCTTATATTTAAATACGTAGACATAATGTTTGTGATAATGATCCAGACTTCTTTCCTTATTCAAATGGCTAATCCCAGCATAATGTGTTAACTATATTAGTTTTACTCACTGATGTGAAATGCTTTTACTATTAAAATACTCAAAATTCTGATATATACTTAGATGTGATTCAGGGCCCTAATATTTTTATTTATTTATCATTTTTTTCAGAATCTTTTTCAAATATTTTTAATTACTATAGATTTATGATACATTTTAATGCCTAGAAGTATTAATTTTCTTTCCCTGGTCTTCTTTTTCTGATTTTTTCACGTAATTATTTTATATTTATTATTCCAAATTAATTTCTAAGTCATTTGCCAAGTTACTTAAAAAAAAATATTGAGATGTTGAGTGAAGTTGCATTCAGATTCAAAACTATAGATTCAGGAAGAGAGAATAAGTTGAATGAGGACAGGCAATGTTCCAAGTCTCATTGCCTGAATATTATTGAGGTGATGACCAAGGAAACAAATACAAATAAGGAGTCAGAGTAGTGAAAATGCATGGTCTGGCTGCCAAGAGGTGAAACTGGAAACGTATGTTAAAGTTTTAACATGAAGGACTGTGCTTGCCGTTGGATTAGCAAGAGAACACAATGGAGGCTGTTCTACAAAGCTACTCCAAATCTCATAGGCTAACACAATAAAACTTTAATTCTCATAACGTAAAGTCCATTGTGGACCAGGTGGCTGTTCTTGGGGTTTTTTTCTGGTGATCCATTCATCTTCCATCCTATAACTCCAAATTCTTAGGGTCCTTCAGCTGTATAGATACGATGGGGGAGAGAGAACATGGAAGAATGCATGGGACATTTTAGGGGAGGTGTAGAAGTGGCATACACATGTGATTTACAAGAATAAAATAAAATGAAAGTAAAAAACATATACAATATAAGCCCATTTTTAAATTTTAGATTCAAGAAACATAAAATTATTTTGCCAAAATTTTTTTTTTCATTTTTTTAAATTTAACTTTAGATGAAGGTTTATAGAGCAAACTATTTTCTCATCAAACAGTACACACGTTTGTGTATGACATTGGTTAACAACTCCACGGCATGTCAACACTCTCTGTTCTCAACTCTGGGTTCCCTATTACCAGCTGTCCTGTTCCCTCCTATCTTCCAGTTCCTGCCCCAGGGCTGGTGCACCCCTTTAGTCTTGGTTTTTTCCATGGGACTGTTCAATCTTTGGCTGAAGGGTGAACCTCAGGAGTGGCCTCATTACTGAGCTGAAAAGGTGTCTGGGGGCTATACTATCAGGGTTTCTCCAGTCTCTGTCAGGCCAGCAAGTCTGGTCTTTCTTTTTGAGTTGGTATTTTGTTCTACATTTTTCTCTAGCTCTGTCTGGGACCCTGTACTGTGATCCCTGTCAGAGCAGTCAGTGGTGGTAGCCAGGCACCATCTAGGTGTACTGAACTCAGTCTGGTGGAGGCCATAGTAGATGTGGTCCATTAGTCCTTTGGGCTAATCTTTCCCTTATGTCTTTGGTTTTCTTCATTCTTCCTTGCTCCCGAAGGGGTGAGACCAGGATGGCCGCTCACAGGCTTTTAAGACCCCAGACCCTACTCACCAAAGTAGAATGTAGAACATTTTCTTTATAAACTCTGTATGCCAATTGAGCTAGATGTTCCCTGAGACCATGGTCCCCACAGCCCTCAGCCCAGCAATTTGGTCCCTCAGGTCTGTGTGTCTATGGAGCTACCATGGGCTTGCCTTGTATAGGTTGTGCTGGCTTCCCCAGTATTGTGTACTGTCTTCCCCTTCACCAAAGTTACCACTTGTCTATTGTCTATTGTGTTTTTCCATCCCCACACCTCTCCTCCCTCGTAACCATCAAATATTATTTCTTTTTGTATATAAATCTTTTCATGAGTATTTATAGTAGAGATATCATACAATATTTGTCCTTTTGCGACTGACTTATTTCACTCATCAGAATGTCCTCCAGATGCATCCATGTTATGAGATGCTTCACAGATTCATCGTTGTTCTTTAGCATTGCGTAATGCTCCATTGTGTGTACGTACCACAGTTTGTTTATCCATTCATCTGTTGATGGGCATCTAGGTTGTTTCCATCTTTTTGCTATTGTGGACAATGCTGCAGTGAACATGGGTATACATATATCTATTCGTGTGATGACTCTTATTTCTCTAGGATATATTCCTAGGAGTGGGATTGCTGGATCATATGGTATTTCTATTTCTAGCTTTTTAAGGAAGCACCATATAGTTTTCCAAAATGGTTGTATCATTTTGCATTCCCAGCAGCAGTGCATAAGAGTTCCAACCTCCCTGTAGCCACTCCAACATTTATTTCCCGTTTTATTGATTCATGCCGGTAATTCTGGGGTGAGACGGTATCTCATTGTGGTTTTGATTTGCATTTCTCTGATGGCTAGAGACCATGAGTATTTCCTTATGTGCCCGTTGTCTGCTTGAATGTCTTCTTTGGTGAAGTGTCTGTTCATTTCCTTTGCCCGTTTTTTAATTGGGTAGTCTTTTTGTTGTAGAGGTGTTGGATTTTCTTGTAGAGTTCAGAGATTAGACCTTTGTCTGATTTGTAATAGCCAATTTTTTTCCCCAGACTATAGGTTCTCTTTTTAATCTTTTGGTGAAGTCTTTTGGTGAGCATAAATGTTTAATTTTTAGAAGATCATAGTTATCTAGCTTGTCCTCTGGAGGTTGTGTATTGTTGGTTGTGTTTTGTATCCTGTTAATGCAGTGATTTTTGCTTTATATTTAGGTCTTTGATCCACTCTTAGTTTTTGTATATGGTGTGAGGTATGGGTCCTGTTTCATTTTTTTGCAGATAGACATCCAGTTTTGCCAGCACCATTTGTTAAAAAGACTGTCTTTTCCCCATTCGATGGAATTTGGGCCCTTATCAAAGATCAGGTGACCATAGGTGGATGGATTTACATCTGGGTTCTCAATTCTGTTCCATTGGTCAACATATCTGTCATTGTACCAGTACCAGGCTGTTTTGACTACGGTAGCTGTATAGTAGTTTCTGAGGTCAGGTAGTGTGAGTCCACCTACTTTATTCTTCTTCTTCAGTAGTGCTTTACTTATCCGGGGTTTCTTGCCTTTCCACATAAAGTTAATGATAAGTTTTTCCATCTCTTTGAAGAATGTTGTTGGTATTTGGATTGGTATTGCATTGTATTTGTAAATTGCTTTGAGTAGAACTGTCATTTTCACAATGTTGAGTCCACCTATACATGAGCATGGTATGTAGTTTCATGTATGTAGATCTCTTTTCGTTTCTTGCAGTAATGCTTTGTAGCTTTCTTTGTATAGGTCTTTTATATCCCTGGTTAGATTTATTCCCAAGTATTTTATTTTTTAGGGGCTATTATGAATGATATTGTTTTCCTGATTTCCTTTTCATCATTCTCTTTATTGGTGTATAGGAATCCAACTGATTTTTGAATGTTTATCTTGTATCCTGCAAATCTGCTGAATCCAGTAGTTTTCTCGTGGAGTCTTTTGGATTTTCTAAGTGTAGTATCATATCATCTGCAAATAGGGAGAGTTTAACTTCTTCATTACCAATTTGGATGCCTTTTATTCCTGTTTCTTGCCTTATTGCTCTAGCTAAGACTTTCAACACAAAGTTAAATAGGAGTGGTGATAAAGGGCATTCTTGTCTTGTTCCTGTTCTCAGGGTGAATGTTTTCAGCCTCGCTCCATTGTGAACGATGCTAGCTGTTGGTTTTGCATAGATGCTCTTTATTATGTTGAGATGTTTCCCTTCTGTATCTATTTTATTGAGAATTTTTATCAGGAACGAGTGTCGGACTTTGTCAAATGCCTTTTTTGTGTCGATTTAGATGATCATGGTATTCTTTTCTTTCCTTTTTTTCATGTGGTAGATTATGTTGATTGATTTTCTAATGTTCAACCATTCTTGCATACCTGGTATGAATCCTACTTGGTCCTGGTGCATTATTTTTTTGATATGTTGCTGATATGTTTTGATATGTTGTTCTATTGGCTAGCATTTTGTTGAGAATTTTTGCATCTATATTCATGAGAGATATTGGTCTGTAACTTTCTTTTTTTTTTCTGGTGTCTTTGGCTGGTTTTGGTCTCAGGGTTATGTTGGCTTCATAGAATGAATTCAGAAGTATTTTTTCCTTTCCTATGTTCTGAAATAGTTTGAGTAGTACTGGTGTAAGCTCTTCTCTGAATGTTTGGTAGAAGTCTCCAGTAAAGCCATCTGGGCCAGGGCTTTTTTCTGTTGGGAGTTTTTTAATTACCTTGTCAATCTCTTCTCTTATTATGGGTCTGTTCAGATTTTCAACATCATTTGGTGTTAGTTTGGGTAGGTTATGTGTCTCTAGAAATTTGTCATTTCCTCTAGGTTTTCAAATTTGTTGGAGTATAGTTTTTCATAATACTCTGTTATGATCCTTTTTATTTCAGTTGGGTCTGTTGTAATGTTCCCCATTTCATTCCTTATTTGGGTTATTGGCAATCTCTCCTGTTTTTCTTTTGTCAGTTTGGTCGGTGGTTTGTTGATTTTGTTGATCCTTTCAAATAATCAACTTTTGGTTTTGTTGATTCTATTTTTCTATTCTCTATTTTATTTATTTCTGCTCTGATCTTTATTATTTTCTTTCTTCTGGTGGCTGTGGACTCCTTTTTGCTGTTCTCTTTCTATTTGTTCAAGTTGTGTAACTAATATTTTGATTTTGTCCCTTTCTTCTTTTTTGATGTGTGCATCTAGTGCTATAAATTGACCTCTGAGGACTGACTTTGCTGTGTCCCAAAGGTTTTGGTATGCTGTGTTTTCATTCTCATTTGATTCTAGGAACTTTTTGATTCCATTTTTGGTTTCTTCTATTACCCAGTGGTTTTTAAGCAGGATGTTATTCAGTTTCCATGTCAGTGATTTTTTTTCCATTACTTTTCCTGTTGTTAATTTCTACTTTGATGGCACTGTGACCAGAGAAGATACTTTGGATACTTTGTATTATCTCGATGTTTTGGATTTTGTTGAGTGCTGTTCTGTGACCTAAGATGTGGTCTATTCTGGAGAACATTCTGTGTGCATTGGAAAAGAATGTGTACTTTGCAGCTATTGGGTGGAGTGTTCTATGTATGTCTATGAGATCAAGTTGGCTGATTGTACTCTTTAGCTCTTCTGTATCTTTGTTGAGTTTCTTTCTAGGTGTTCGTCTACTGTTATTGTGGAACTGTCAATTTCTGTTTTTAGTGCTGTTAGGGTTTGTTTTATGTATTTATGAGCTCTGTCACTGGATGCGTAGATGTCTATTATGGTTAAGTCTTCATGATGGATCGTGCCTTTAATCTTTATGTAGTGCCTTTCTTTGCCTTTTATGGTAATTTTGTCTTAAAGTCTATCTTATCTGAGATTAGTATTGTCACTGCTGCTCTTTTTTGGTAGTTATTTGCCTGATTTTTTTTCCATCCTTTGATTTTTAATAAATTTATATCTTTGTTTCTAAGGTGTGTCTCTTGTAGACAGCATAATGATGGATCCTGTTATCTATTCTGTCACTCTGTGTCTCTTTATGGGTGCATTTAGGCCATTTACATTTAGTGTAATTACTGATAGGTGTGAGTTTATTGTTGTCATTTTGTAGTGCTTTTTTTTTGTGGTACTAACATTTTCTCTGTTCCTCTTACTTTCCTGTCCCGAGTTCCTTTTGTTTGTGGATTTCTTTTATTTTTGTAAATTTTATTTTTTATTGAGACTTTGTTTTTCTTCTATATTTTGATGAGTAGGTTTGTTAACTTTCTTTGTGGTTACCTTGAAATTTACCCTTACCTTCCTAGGTTTGAACCAGTCTATTATTACCTGGTATTGCCTTGCCTTCCTCTCTATTAGAAAGTTCTATACCTATACCATTTATTCCCTCTTTTATTGTTCTGACGTTGTTGTCATTTACAGATTAACCTCTCTGGTTCCCTGTTGCAATTGATTTGGTTTTGGATAGTCCTTGAGAGTTCCTTTCCTAGGTTGATATCTAGCTGGTACAATCTTGCATCCTAGATTCAGGCTGTGGTGTGATGTTGTTTGTTTTCAGGCCTAAGAACTCCCTTTAATAATTCTTATACATTTGGTTTGGTTTTTATATATTCCCTTAATTTCTTTTTATCTGGAAATGTCCTAATTTCACTATCATATTTAAACAAAAGTTTTGCAGAATATATGATTCTTAGTTCGCAATTTTTTTCTTTCAAGGTTTTATATATGTCATTCCACTGCCTTCTTGCCTGCATGGTTTCTGCCAAAAAAAAGAGTCTAGTCTTATTGTTTCTCCTCTGTACGTGACTTCTTGTTTTTCTCAAGCTGCTCACAGGATTTTTTCTTTGCCTTTGGTTTTAGCGAGTGTAATTTTGATATGCGTTGGTGTTTTTCTTTTGGGTTCTATCCTATATGGAGTTTGTTGAGCTTCTTGGATGGTCAGCTTTTCATCATTCATGATGTTAGGGAAGTTTTTGTCAGCAATTCTCAGTGATCCTCTCTGTGTTTTCTGTTTTCTCTCCCTGTTCTGGAACTCTGATCACTAGCAAATTTTTGCTTTTGATTGTATCTCACATAATTCTTTGTTCTTTTTTCTGATTTTTCCTCAGGCAGAGTTGTAGCTAAGTGTTTGTCTCCAATTTTGCCTATTCTGTCTTCCACTGTTTCTAACGTGCTCCTCAGCCCTTCTATGACGTATTCCATTTCTGAAATCTTGTTGTTTATCTTTTGGATTTTTAATTGTTGTTTTTGAATTATTTCTCGTTGTGAATTTCTTTTGCATTTTGTTCCTGTATTATTTTCCTCAGTTGTTCCATTTTTTTTTGGTCTGTATTTTTCATGAATTTGTTTGCATTTTCCATAAATTTTTCTATTTTTACCTCATTTTTGTCTGCTTTTTGCTTCAACTCTTAGATTGCTCTGAATATTAGAGATTTGAATTCACTGTCATGTAGTTCCAGTGCCTTTCTTCTACTGGAAAGTCATCTGGTTTTTTATTTTAGATGCCTACTGGAACCATCCTGTCCTGTTTTTTTATTTGTTTTGATATTGTCTTTTTTTTTTCTTCTTCTTCGTTTCTTGGTTGCAGATTTGTTTGTTTCATCCTGCTTTTTTGTTTCATTTGGTTATGTCTGAGCAGGCAGGCTGCGTTCTTTGTTCTTTGCTCATCTGTAGTTATGGTACTTTTCACCTCTTTGTTCAGTGGGCTGGGCCAGTCATTTAGCTATGGTGCAGCAGGGCAGACCCAGCTGAAGGGGAGCGGCTGGGACAGCTTGTTTGTGGCACATACTAGGGCCAAGAAGGCAGGCCAGGAGTCAGTGCTGGGCGGGTTCCATTAGGATGTGCCTGTGCTGCTCGGGGGTGTGATGCTCAGTACACAGTGCAGGTAGGCAGGAAACAGGGGAGAGGTTGAGATGTGTGGAGCTGATAGGGGTATGGGAAAGAGGAGAGAGAAGAGAGAGAAACAGGAGCCAAAAACAAACAAGCAGACAAATAAAGAAAAAAAAAATGCTAAGGGAGCTTGCATTGGAGTTGTAGACAAGAAACCAAGAAATGGAGAAAAGCAAAAAAAAAAAAAAAAAGAAAGAAAGAAAGAAAAATAACTAAATAAAAATTTGGAAAAGAAAAACCCTCAGGATTCCCAGAGTCCCACTGGTGGGGCTGCTAACACTGGGGAAGTGGCTCCCAGGCTGTGCAGTACAGCCTGACGAGAGGGTATATAGATGTCACACAGCACCAGGTATTCAGGAGACAGGAAAAGAGGATAAGTGCAGAGAGATGAGAACTGAGAAATGGAGAAAGACAGAAAGGGAAAAAGAGAGAGGGAAAGAGAAAAAAAAAAAAAAAAGAAAGAAAGAGGGAACAAAAGAGAAAGAAATGCCCCCAGTGATCCTACCTGCATGGCTGTGCAGATTGGGGGAGTGGCTCCCAAGCTGTGTAGTGCAGGCTGGCTAGAAGGGGCTCCTAAGCTGGGAAAAGAAAATGAAAACAAAAAAACAAAGCAAAACAGAGCATAGCAAAAAAAAAAAAAAAAAAAAAACGGGCGGGGGGAAGCCCGAGGGTTCCCAGCAGCATGGTGTGGAGGGCCAGGGGAGTGGTTCTCCAGTAGAGCATGGCTTCACAGCCTTTCAAGAAGAAGCAAATATGGCACACTGGTCCAGGTGTTCCAGAGAAAGGAGGGGGAGGTGGTAGGAGGCACAGAGGAAACCAAAAGAGACAGACAGAACAAACACTAGCTCAGGGGCTCGGTCAGTGTGGGCAGGGTGAATCCAAGCAGCCTGAGGCCAAAGCAGTTGCCTTTTGGCCAAGAGACAGCTGCCGTTGGGAAGCAGAGGAGGCTGAGTGAAGGGAGGAACAAGGGGGTTTAGGAAAGCGTATATCGCTCGTTACCGGGTGCTCTGCCTCCTGCTGGGAACATCGTGAAGCTGCTTTCTCATACTCCCTGCCTGCGGATCTCCAGCATGGGTGGGGTGAATCTAAGCAGCACTGAGGCTGCACTTCCTGGTTGGTGGAGCCACCACAGTTGCCAGGAAGTTCGGAGGTAGAGCAGTGGGGAGGGAATGGGGGGTGGGAAAGCGTGTATTCCTGGTTAGTGGGTGCTCTGTCTCCTACTGGGAGTCCACAGAACTGGTTTCTCGTGCTCCCTGTCTGCCAATTCCTAACAGGAGTCCAAGATGGCAGATCTGTGCTGCGTTTGCCGATGGGGCCTTCAGCACGTATCTCTCCTCACTCTCTGTCCTCCGTCAGTTTCTTGTTCCATTCGGTGCTTGGCTGATTTCTTCATCTGACACTTCGGGTTCCAGGGATGACGTTTGTCTCTGTTTTGCTTAGTTTTTCGGGTCTTTGCTGTGAAGGGCAGCGTGGTGCTTCTGCCTATGGCACCATGTTGGCCAGAAGTCCCCTATTTTGCCAAATTTTGATAAAATTTGTTAAGCCCTACTTTCAATTTCTGCACCTACCTCACTGTCGACCAGTAATAAACAATTGCTGGACAGGCAATGATCTGCAGACTACAATTTGCATAGTACTGGCATATACTGCCCCATCCCATTGCCCAGAATTCAATGATATCATCTCAGCCAAACTTCAGGAGAGGCTGGGAAATGTAATTTTCTTCTGTGCCCAGGAAGAGGAAATATATTGGTGAGCATTTAGTCAGTCTCTGCCACAGACCTGCAATGGAACATATTTTATTACATTCACTGCAATTCTGAATGCCCTTTGGTGACAAAATATTGCATAAATAATACAATCTGAATAGCTTAGAATGACAGATTTAGTCAACATATACTATGTTTTCATACACTTTGCTATTTGGTCAATTAAAAAGCTTGATACGCTATACTATAAATACTCTACATATCTAATTTTTCTAGTAGATTCCCAAATGCCAAGGTCTTTCATTTTCATACCACAAACTAATAGTACAGTAACACATAAAAATCATTCAATAAATATTTATAAAATTAATTAATTGATATGTTAAGCAGGATATCATCTTATCTGTATTAGAAAGGTCCCTATATCATCAAGTTGTACGAAAGATTGGTAAGAAAGGTAGCATGATTGCAGGCGTGAATAACAGAAAATAATTGTTAGTAATCTCTATTAAATATATTTTTTAAACACCTTAATTAAAAGAATGTCACAATGAAAATGTAGGCTAGATTCAACAGAGTTTCTGGAGTTTGAATAAATAGGACTTCTTCATTGATTGGTTATGTAGAATGAAGAGAGGCTCAGATTTCTGTTTTATAGTACTGACATAGAAGAACACAGGAGGATAAATAGGTTTGAGTGGAAAAGTAGAATAATGTGTTGAGTTGGGGACATGATGAGCTGGCAGCACCTTCAAAATAATGTACTGTGGTTTCTGTGATCTTCATGTTGTGAAGTCCATGTGGTTCTTTGTAAAACAAAGAGAAGGGCTATTATCATAATGACTTCTAACATATTTCCCCAACTCTGATATGAAAATCCTCCTCACATTTTAAAATAAATAGTTATGAAAGATAAATTCTAAATGTAGAGTTGAGCTATATATCATTGACCCTTTGAAAACTGGATTAAGCATGGCAGAGATTAAGAACAAACGTGATGTGAGTCATATAAGACCTCAAGCTGCCTTTCCACCCTTACCTCTTGTCCTCTAGGACAAGATGGGGGAGATTTTACTTCCCGAGCCTCTGTTTGTGATAATTCCTCTCCATGAATTGCCTGCCTCATAACTCCCATGCCCCCTTTCAGCCACCTCCATTTCTCATCTTTTCTATAATCTCACCCATATTCCCATTCTCAACTGAATTTGCTCTCTCCCTCCTCTCAACTCCTATTGCTCTTTGTTAGCACTTTATCCTCTCAACTCCTATTGCTCTTTGTTAGCACTTTATTCATTACGTACATGTTGTTGTAGCTTCCATTCTAAGTATGTATTGTTTGTCTGGTCCCACTAGTAGATTGTCAAGGTTTTTTAATTACTTTTTTTTAAAGGGTAAAATTATTATTTAATTATGTACTCGCTACAATATCTATCATAGTGTCCTGAAAAATGTATTGTACCTCAATGACTATGTTCTAAATTCAATTAAATTATTCATGACATTATGATGTAGATATCGAGAAGGAAGATATTTTAGTGAGTTTACAGGAATGCTGATTGGACAAACTTGACAAATGTTGGAACGAAGAGAGGGACTGATGTTTATCTAGTCTTATATATCCATTTATCCATTGAGACAGCTTCTCATGGAATAAATAATCTCTCCTTACATCTTACACATGCCTCTCCAGGACAAGAGAAGTATGTTACCCAGTTGATGGGTTTTGAAAAAAACAATTGAGTTTGAATTTCAACTCCCACTTTTTCCTTTCTGGCTCCCTCTCTCATATCTGCCTGACTGCAGAAAAGGAGTATTCTGATTTACTCTCCTGGCATGAGTTAAATTTACTCAGTATGGATCTTTCTCTGCCAGGGAGGCCTGAAAATGTACATCATGTCAGGGATGGGGAGAGTAAAGTGGCAGAATTTGGTGAGGGAGTAGATGCACTACCATTTACTCACAGTCCTAAGACCACATTCTCTCATCAGCTTCATCAGAAATGGATGGGGTTGGCATTTTGATAGTCATGTCCTTTTTTTTGTCCTCTATTTTATTATTTTTATTAATTTCAAGTTCAGGAGAGGGACTGTGGTAGGTAGAATTCTAAGATGGCATCCAAGGTTTCCCACCCACTTTCCTGGTGCACGTCACAGGTTGTTAATGAGTCTTCTACCACCCCTGATGCCACATTCTTCTTCATATAGCCTAGCTTCTGAGATTATTTGCTCAGCATATAGATTGAATAGGTATGGTGAAAGAATACAACCCTGACACATACCCTTCCTGACTTTAAACCAAGCAGTATCTCCTTTTCTGTCCAACGACTGCCTCTTGGTCTATGTACAGGCTCTGCATGAGCACAATTAAATGCTCTGGAATTCCCATTCTTTGTAATGATATCCATAATTTGTTATGATCCACAATCAAGTACCTTTGCATAGTCAATAAAATGCAGGTAAACATCTTTCTGTTATTCTCTGCTTTCAGCCAAGATCCATCTGACATTAACAATGGTATCCCTCGTTCCATATCCTTTTCCAAATTTGTCTTGAATTTCTGGCAATTCCCTGTCGATGTCCTGCTGTAACCATTTTTCAATTATCTTCTGCAAAAATTATCTTTCTTGTGATATTAATGATATCGTTCAATAATTACTGCATTCTGTTGAATCACCTTTCTTTGGGATGGGCACAAATATGGATCTCTTCCAGTTGGTTGGCCAGGGCCCAAATCCAGAAGGGACCGCCTATTTCTCATATGCAATTTCAAGTGGAAGCTGAAGAAAATTAAAACAAGTCCACAGTGAATGTGCATTCCTTCCATTTTCTTTTGATGTTTCCTGCACTGTTCAATATTTTGCTCATAAAAAATAGAATCCTTCAAAACGGCAACTCAAGCCTTGAATTTTTTCTTCAGCCCTTTCATCTTGAGAAATGCCAAGTGTGTTCTTCCTTTTCTAACTTCAGGTCTTTGCACATTTCATTCCACAACTTGTCTGGTCTTGGGTCATTAATGTTTAATACATCATATCTATTCTTGTGATGGCCTGCAAATTCAGGTAAGATATACTTAACATCATATTTTGGTTCTCGTGGACTTGCTAATACTGTCTGCCTCCTTCTCAGACTAGACCTGTGGGTGTACAGGCAATCGTGCCTCTCCAGGACTGCTGCCTCATACAAGTCAGGGATGGAAAGGGAGGAAGAATGAATTTTCAGTGACTACCACTTTTTTTAATAGATTAAACCAACAACCTATTACCCTCAAGTCAATTTGGACTCATAGCAACCTTGTAGGACACAGTAGAACTGCCCCATAGGGTTTCCAAGGCTGTGAATCTTTATGGAAGCCACGTCTTTCTCCCATGGAGCAGCTGGTGAGTTTGAACTGCCCACATTTCTCTTAGCAGCCAAGGACTTAACCACTGTGCCACCAAGGATTAGGCCCCCTCAAACTATAAATGAGGATCAATGAGCATTACCCTCCAATTAAAATACCTAGTTATCTTGGGGAGGAATAAAAGCCAAGTGTCCTGTTTTATTAAATGCCTCTCTACAGGGAAACATTAGCACAGATGATAGGAGATACCTGGCCAATTCTCTTCCAAAAGTTTTCTTCAAATACCTGATGATCTTTGACTACTCATTCATGTTTATGAGTTAAGCACTTAAAAATAGATTGAACTTCTTAGTTAAGACTGGGGCTTGCTTACTGATGAACTTTACACCAGAGTGATCTGGAAAGTCAATTTTTAGGGGAACTTCAAACTCTCTTTTATTTTTAGGTCAATCTGCTAACCCAAAATAAATCCTCCAACACCTTTAATCAGTTCTGCTATTTAAAACCTAAATGCATTTAAACTTTTAGAAGTATTTAGTACTCAAAGTTTTAGTTTTTCTGGAGTTCTTTGGTATAAATCAGCCTGCTGCTGAGGTTTCCCCACTGCTGGCTTGGATTTCTGACCTACTGAAATCTGGCTTAGATGTCAAATGCTTCTTATCTGTTAGTCAATTGTCCCTTACCCATCTGCTTTCCAGTTTCCCAAATTTTGTTGCTTTATTTTGTCACTTTGACTTTGTGGGATTATGCCTTTAAAATATATAAATCCATTTACTGTCACGGCATTGGCCTTTCAGGACAGCGGTAAGGTAAATGTATTTGTTCAGTCCACCATGTTTAACCACAGGTTTGAACTCACCATTTTGAAAGCAGAGACTTTCAGGGTATTTGCACAGGGGAAATGGTGACCTGCTTTCAGAACCACCCCCTACACAGAATATATGTGTGTGTACCATGGTTTCTGTTTCTGCCCTCTGACAATCGTCTGCTTCTTACAAAAATTACTGGCCCTCCAGAAGTATTCTTCAAATCTGTAGAAAATATTTTCTTGAAGAAAAAGGTTTCGAGAGATACAATGTGGTTATCTTTGAAAAGTGGAAGTGTTGGAATGGGGGATGTTAGTAGTGACAGAGAACTTTCACTCTTTCCTACATGTATATTTACTATCTTTATGATTAAAATGGCATAGGTTTTTATTAAAATAATTTAAAAAGATATACTTAACATGATGGTGATTTTCTCATGTAAAGGTAGAAAGGAAGGAAGGAAGAAACAAAGGAAGGAATGAAGGAAGAAACAAAGGAAGAAATGATGGAAGGAGGGACTCCTTGATAACACAGAGTCACACTTAGGTACCATAACAGGCATTTTGCCAATAATCATGATAGTGAGGAGCAGGAGGAGGACAAGAAGGAGGGAAATGACTATGCAATGGCAGCAGTAACAAAGACCATCATTGCCTTCAATTTTACTTGGAATTTGCATAGCATTTGGGTTTTGTTGCTCACTTCCCTAACACCCGCTTTTTCTCTCAGTTCTAACTAAGCTTTGCTCATGCTTCTTTGCTAAATACCAATTAAATTCATAGATCTTTGCAACTTTAAGAAGTAAGAAATTTCAGTGCAAAAGCCTGGCTTATGTAACTTTGAATTCAGACCTTGACAACCAGACAGGATTTATCTCATGCATATGTATTAATTTTAAGTGCTTTTCTCTAACAGTCATTTGACATTTAATATACCATAATTGTATTATTAAATTTAAATGCATATTTGCAATTCTAAAAGCACTACTGAACTTTATGGGTGAAAAATACACTCTCCTTCACCTTGGTGCCTTACCATCCACCAGTTGTTCTCCAGGCTCTGTTCTGTCTGCTCCTTTTACTCTGGTTGTAGTCCTCTGTTATTGCCTAAGCCTTGGACTCTCAATTTCCTACCTGGTGGCATAGTAGTTAAAAGCTATGACTGCTAACCAATAGGTCAGTGGTTTGAATCCACCAGGTGCTCCTTGGAAACCCTATGGGGCAGTTCTACTCTGTCCTATAGGGTCTCTATGAGTTGGAATCTACTTGACAGCAATAGGTATGTTTCCTAACGTTTTCTCCTTTTCACTCTCTATAAGTCATGTCCACACTCTCAGCTGCAGCTTTCCTCATCCTACGTGGAGATGTTCAGGGATTCTATTTTCTCCACTCAGCCTCTCACACAGCACATCTCTCCCTCACCTGTGAGGCTGTTTCAGGATGCTGAAGTGACTTTCACAACTCATGCATGAATTTACAGCACATTCTGATGTGACTTTTACAAACAGTAAACTTGGCTATCAGTGAAAAGGCTTCCTCAAGGTGTAATGAGCTTCCTATCACAGTAGATACCTAAGCAGATTAGGCTAATTCTCTCAGGGAGGCAGGGGAAGAGATATTGGGTGTGGAAAGTTGGGGAAGAAATGAACTGAGCTAACATGGAGCCTATTCCTTCTCCAGGATATAACATCTGTCTTCTTTACTTCCTTTGTTCTAATAGCTCTTAACAATATACCATCAAATATGTAGCTCTCCACCGATAACACTTTACTTAGACCTTTTAAAATGTCAGGTATCAAAGGAATCTTGAGTATTACTTAGTTCAACACCGTAATTTTACCAGAAAGAAAACTGACACACACAAGAGTTAAGTCTTGGCTCAACTTCCAGGTTACCTGTGGAAAAGCTGAGACCGGGACCCTGGTTTTATGATTTATGCTCCTGTGTTCTTCTGTCACTGCCCTGACTCATTCCATTAGTTTCAGCCACACAAAATGTCTTGTGGTTAGTTCTCTTAATGTGACCTTCCATTTTCTAGCTCCGTTGGCTCTATGCACCTGCATATGTTATCTGCCCTGCCAGGTAGAACTTTCCAATTTTCCCTCATCTAGTTAACTCCTATATATTCTTAAATAGACAACTCCAGCATTAGCATCCTCACAAAATCTTTATTCTCTTCCACTAATCTTGCCTTTTGCTTTGCTTAAGTGTCCCTATCCTGTGTTCTATTACCACCCTAAATTTAGTATCCTTTGTACTTAATCACACAGTATTGTATCTGACTGTTTATTGACTTTTCCCCTACTAGAATATAAGCTCTTGGAGGTCAGCGTCTGTGCATGTTTCCCAGAATGTGGAAGACAGCCATATAAAGATTCTCAAAAGTTAAAAATTTTTGTCATGTATAGTATTCCCCTTTCCCTCCCCATTGTGCCCCACCTTAGAGGACGATTGTATTTCCCCGTGTTCCCTGCATTGCTGAAGTGACATGAGCAAAAGCGACATGTGTCACTTCGGAGTAGACCTTCCGTGATTTGTTTCCTTTTTGACCCAAGACTAGTAAGACTCAAGACAGAGGCTATTCTATTCCTGTGGTCTTTGGAGTGAAGAAATGTAGAAGAGAACTGCAGCTGAGCCGTTACAAACATGCCATGTGAACAGGAAATAAACCTTTGTTGACATTGCCATTTGTGGCTATAGCCAAGTCTATCCTGACAGATATAGGTGGTGAGAATGCAAGAGTGAGATTTCAAATGATGTGACAGATGGAAAATCCGTTCAATTCAGTTCCTTTAGCCACATGTGTGATGTTCTGAAGTCATGAAAAAAGCACATCAGAGATAGTATGTCAGGGTGTTTACTCAATTTGCTGTTGCAACCATTCTGTCTGACAGCCTGGAGACATAGCTAGACTCCTATATGTGGCATACTACAAGTCTCAAGAAAGAGAAACTACTGTGAGATGGTAGGTAACTTGAGAGAAGGAATGGAGAACTATAATATGAAACCAAAATCAATAATGATTGAAGCTAAATGGACTGAATAATAATCTGGAAAATCTAATGAGTGTCTAATCCCACAAAGTCTAGTTTTCATACAACACACTTTGCAAAATATAAAATAGACTTTTCTAGTACAAATAAAAGAAGCTAGATATCAAATGCCACTTTCCCCAGGGGGTTATTCAGACTGAAAAATTTCTAAAACTTATAGAGCCTAAATGAAGCTTAGAGAAGTTCATGATGACAGACCCATAACCAGTAATTAGAAAACGAGGCTGAATGAAACTGACACTGAGCTTCAGAGATCAAGAATAAGAGGTGCCAGCACACCCTGGGCACCCCGTCTGGGATGGCAAATGGGGTAGACTCTGAGTTGAAACTAGAGTGGCATTTACACTCTTCTTTAAATAGGAAAAGAGTTTGTCATTCAATGAGCAGTAGGCTTTCTTTTTGCCTTTACACTTGCCACATAAAGCTGCCTTTACGTGAGTGTCACCAGCCTGTCTTTTTAAAATCATTGCTGCCTTGCCAAACAGATATGTGCGCTGGTAAGACTGTCCTTTTTTAAAAAAAAGCCTCATAAATCACCACCGTTGAACAATTCCAGGCATCGGTAGTCTTTTAAATTTAAAATTGAAAATCATTAAAAAAGGAGATTTTGATATGGAAAAAAAATCTCTTAAGAAGTTATGTGTGTTTGTGTGTATGTGTGCGTGCGTGAGAGAGACAATGAGACTGAGCTGAATGTTCCCTCATTCAGACGCTCTGAGTTATAAGATAGAACCAGAAGGCACTACAATATTTCCAGAGGAATTACAAAGGTAGAGTTTTCCTTTGTAGTTCAATAAAGTTTTTCATTTTGTGATCCCTAGAAGTGAAGTCATCCCTGGTGTCGCTTCAAGTATTGGCTGGATTGGCTTGTCTGCCCTGAAATGCATGTTCTTGAGAAAAAGAACACGATGTGTGTGATGTCCAAAGAGGGTGACACCTGGATTATATTCAGTGGGAAATAATACCAAAGAGAATGATTACTTTAGCTTATTGAGGGCTTATTCTGTGCTGGGTACTTTGAAAACACTCTATTTATAATAGCATATTTAATCCTCACAGAAAACCTCTAAAGCAGACACTATCATCATCATAGAAAAAGAAACTGAGACATAGAGCTATAACTAAGGAATTTAGGCAAAGTTTTCACAGCTAATAAGTGGCAGGGCAGGATTTGTCTTTCTAACAGCAAAACTACACTCTTACTAGATTCTTTCAAGTGTAGAAATAAATCAATGAAGACAGCCCTGCTGTTCTTTGACGGTCAGTGTGGATATGCTTGGAGCACGGCATATTTGGCAATGTTCTTAACCATGCTTTGAAGTTCTCTCCTAAATAGATATTATCTGGTGTGTGATATATTGAAGGATATGAAATGGACCTTAGCTGTTCATAAGGGTGTAAGGGGTAGCCCAGAGTTCAATCTAAGAAATTCTGGGGAGACCTATGGCTGACTGAAGAGTGCTTCTGGAAACATGAAAGTTGAGTAGTGCAGTGCTTATTAGAACAAGGTTTTGAGATGAGCCTGTGTTCAAAGTATGCTCTATCATCTAATAGGTGCGTGTGTGTGATATGTAGGAAAATTACTTTCTTTCACCATAGCTTAGTTTGTTGTTGTTGCTAGGTGCCGTCGAGTCAGTTTCAACTCATAGCAACCCTATGTGTAACAGAAGGAAACATTGCCCTGTCCTGCGCATCCTCACAATCCTTGTTATGCTTGAGCCCATTGTTGCAGCCAGTGTCAATACATCTCATGGAGGGTCGTCCTCTTTTTCTCTGACCCTGTACTTCATCAAGCATGATATCCTTCTCCAGGAACTGATCCCTCCTGATAACATGTCCAAAGTATGTGAAACGGAGTTGTGCCATCCTTGCTTCTAAGGAGCATTCTGGTTGTACTTTTTTCAAGACAGATTTGTTCATTCTTTTGACAGTCCATGGTATATTCAGTACTCTTCGCCAGCACCACATTTCAAAGGTGTCGATTTTTCTTCTTCTAGCTTAGCTCACTCATCTGTAAAACAAGGAAGATACTGGTATAAGGATTGTTGGTGAAATTATATATTCTTGGCACTTAGTAAACTTCATAAAAAACAGTTATCATTATATTATTAATATGCCTTCACAAAGCAATGGAAAGCCAATAGATTGCTATGAAATTCTGTCTTGTGTGCCTTTTACCACATCGTTGCTCACGGGTTCCATGTTTCATGATTGCGTTTGAAGAGCTTTAGTCAAAGCCTTGTAATGATAGCATGGAGCATCACCAAATATCCAACTCAAATCACGAGAAAGAGGAGAATTGACCTCAAAGGACTATGTTAAAGAAAAGTCTTCTGCTCTTTGCTTCTGTATAATAAGAACATTTTGAGTCCAAACAGAAATGTAGATCTCAGAAAAATATATTTTAAAAAAGTTTTATTTATTTTGTTGTCGTTGTTGAGAAAATACATAGCAAAACATAAACCAACTGAACAGTTCATGTGCATACAATTCAGTGACATTGATTACATTCTTCAACTTGTGCAACCATTCTCACCCTCCTTTTCTGAGTTTTTCCTCCCTCATTAACATAAGTTCATTATTCCCTAAGGTTTCTAGGTAATATTTCAAGTTGCTGTTGTCAATTTGATCGCATATAGTTCTTAAAAAAGTATAATGCTCAAGGCAGACTTTTTTTTTTTACTAAATTATTGCTTGATTTTAAGAAGACTTCAGGGACTATTTTTTGGTTTAAGGTTTAAAGATTATCTCAGGGAGAAAAATATTTTTTATAGAAGTCAGGACAATGAGGTGGAAACTAGAAGATTACACACTTTAGTGGGACAGAATGGACAAGGGATGACATGGGTTACATTTGAAAGTATCCCAAGAAAGCTATAATCAGATTTTTCCTACAGGTCCTGCATGTTCAGTTTAAGGAATAGTGAGGTTGTCTCCAAAAGTTGCTCCCGTCTTCATGATTCTCCCTGCTACTGCAGCAGAGGATCTCACAGGAGGGGAAGGTGTGTTTCAATTGCAGAGAACTGACCCCTTACCCTATGCCCTTTGAATCAGGCATTTCTGCAGTATGGAAAGAGAGCAGACATGTTTGCAAAATCTCCTATGCTAATGCTGAGACATAACTTCTCCTGCTCAACCTCACTGTACTTTCTGAGTCTTTGCATACATGCACAAACATATGAAACATATATGTGAAATGATAGAGTGGCTGTTGAAGCTGCAGACACAGATAATTCCCATGATTTCCACCAATTCTCATGCTTATTTAAGTACTTAAAGCTATCTACATTTATCACAGAATGTTTTAGACTCCACTTCCAGAAAATACTTGTTCCTCTCAATTAACTATTATGCTTTTTCTAAACCATTAATAATTACACGCCCTATCATATTCTGCTTCAGCTACCAGGAAGCTAAATGTAATACTTTGTTAATAAAATAGATTTTTGGTATATTTATATACTTCTCCATTTCTATGATATTAGTTATCTATGACTACTCCTCAACAGGTCTTTTTTTTTTTTTTGTAAAACATCTCAAGTCTTCATTAAAAGTAGGTTATACATAAACAATTTACTAAAAAGAAAAAATAGGTATTTTTTGTTTAAAAAATACAGGAACTGGAGTGTATGAGAATTTCACAGTTGCCTCTCCAATTCTTTTGTTCCTCTTTTCCCCACTAACTTACAAGTACCTTCCCTACTTTTCTTGTGATAGCAACCTATGATAAACACTCATCCCGAAGGCCCCTGTCTATTATTAAAATGGGCCTTTCAGGGAGTTCATATGAAAGGGCTTGGATGTTATGTGCTGTGTCATAGCTTTTCACATAACAAGGCTAAAGATAATCATTTCTGAGAAAAGATGAAAGGGACCTGACACTTGGGGCCTGAGAAATAATGACAAGACTGGAGGACAGGCCAGATCCGTGGAGGGGAAAGGGCACTGTCAGCGTGCCACACAGAGGCTTTGGTTCAGTTGAAACACACTGAAGAGAAGATGAAAAACTACACAAACAGCACAGTGGGCCTTTGTTCTCCCACTTGCCTTGATAAAAAGTGGGTGGTGAGATGAAGGCTCCCCTCCCCAGAGAACAAAAGGTCTTACGCAGGACAAGGGCCTCTCCCCACTCCCTTGCTTGCTTGCTGTTCTCTCTCCTCCATGCCTCATTTCTTTTTCACATCTCCCAGAGCATTATCAGGCTTTTCTGTTTGTACATCTTTGAGGTTTCTATTTCATCTTGATTCCTACTACAGCTAAGTTTTTAGCTAAAAGTTGTGGCATTTTGTTTTGCCATTTCATCTAATGGAGTTTGGTCTATGGTTGCATGCTTCAAAAGCAGCTCAGTGTTTCAGCTTCTCTTCTTCTTGTGCACCTGTGACAATCCTGCCCACCACACTCAGGGAACTCAGACCTGTGCCTGAGCCCACTGCAGCCGCAGGCTTAGGCTGCCTGCTCAGGACAGGCATCCCGTGATCTGCCTGGGTGACACAAGTCTCCACTCCTTTCCACCATTTTGAGAACTCTGCCAGCCTGTTCCTCAGTTTCTGGGACATTCCAGGCATTTATCCATCACTGGAAAACACCAGATGGGATGGATGGAGGCAATTTTGCAGACAGTGCTGCCAAAGCGGCTTCCTCAGTGGTCTTTCCAGCTGGAAGCAAAGTGGCCAGAAAACACTGTGTTCTCAGCCTAGTTTTATTGCCTCAAGAGCTACAGATGGCTTCCCCAAGCACCTGAAGTCTGTGCAGCTTCCCAGGATGGAATAAGCTACAAGCTGCAGAAACTCCTTTGTCTTTTCACGGTGCAACTCAGAACCTCTATCCTTTCTGTGTCAGGAGTGAGAGCAATGAAAGGACACAGAGTAGGAAAGAGCCAGAAGGTGGGGAAACTAATGTTCAATGCTTGGTACTCCCTGGGCCTGGCCAGTTGCTCAAAAAGGTGCTTCAGAAGAGATTTATAATGGTGCTTTTATGTGCTTATGGGCACATAAAAGGACACTGTAGAAAATGGACTGGGTCTCTTCTTCCAAGGAGATGTGGGTTTACTAGAGGATTTGAATTGATTGTGTAATTTTTTGCATATTACTAAGTGTAGCAGTTTTTCTCACTTTATTATTATTATTATTTGACTGTCACCCCATTGTTCAGTTCTATGAACAACAGCCAGTGGTCAAATTGGCTGGGATCAAGGTATTGGCACAAAGAATCACTGCTGTTAGATAGTTTCTGCTATTACTTAATGACCCTTCCATTTGTTTTCAGTTTTAGTTGACTCTTGGGGGGCTGTAGTAACTGGCAGATCTGGCATGGTAGAGGCCTTGAATGACATGTAACCCTGAGACGGTTGTCAGAAAGGCTGGCAGAAGTGATCTTTGGCTTTGCAGAGCTACATATAGGATGCTACCAGTGGTTACTTTGTGCTGGGCCCAGGAATATTCCATCAGTCAAGACCTCTTAGTTGCTGCTCGTTGTCATGACAATTATGTCAAAGAAAAATAGTAGACATTTTTCTAATTGACATATGATTCACATCTTTTTCCTTATTCCTCCATCCAAAGCCAACTTCCAAGACTTATTATCTTCCTTTCCACATTCTACACTGCTTCCTACGCCTGCTCAGTGCAGGTGGGCATTCTGACAGAATCTGTTCAGCCAGGTAGGAACCATATCAGACAAGGCTTGGCCTTGTACCCTTTATCCATTCTCAAACATTGGGGCTGAGGAGCAAGGGGAAGGAGTAGCCTAGGTAATCTTCAGTTTGAGACCCCTTAATAGCTAACAGGTTAGCAGTGACACTGGAGCAAGTGAGATGGGATTTGGATGCACTTCTTCCTTCCAGGTGGCCTATCGAAGGAGACAGGTTGCTCACTCCTGCCCTGACTCACACAGTGTAAGGGGATTCCATGTAAGATGCACATATCCCTCCAGCTGTTGCCAGGTGTCATGGATTGAATCGTGATCCCCCCAAATGTATGTCAACTTGGCTGGGCCATGATTCCCAGCATTGTTTGATTGTACATCATTTTGTCATCCGATGTGATTTTCCCATGTGTTAACAAGGCAGGATTAGCTGCAGCAGTTAGGTTAATAAGGCGGGACTCAGTCTACAAGATTAGGTTGTGTCTTCAATCTCTTTTGAGATATAAAAGAGAGAAGCTAGCAGAGTGACAGAGAGACCCCATACCACCAAGAAATAAGAGCCAGGAGAATAGCGTATCCTTTGAATCCAGGGTCCCTGCTTTGAGAGGCTGTTCAACCTGGGAAGGTTGATGACAAGTACCTTCCTCCACGGCCAACAGAGACAGAAAGCTTTCCCCTGGAGCTGATGCCCTGAATTTGGACTTCTAGCCTCCTAGACTGTGAGAGAATAAATTTCTGCTTGCTGAAGCCATCCCTTTGTGGTATTTCTGTTATAGCAGCACTAGACGACTAAGACACCAGGCTAAAGGAAAGTGCAGGGAATGGGGTGAGGCTAAAACCCAGACACAGGTAGGTGTGCAGGGTCCTGACATAGAAACAAGCACTGTGCCATCAAATATCTTTGTATTAAAGGACTTGGAAATTGTCAATGTACTTTTGTACCGGTTGATTTATTCCATCCCTTGATAAAACCTCAAGTATGACAAAGAAAACCTATCCTGGGATCTACTGGTTTTCCATCTGAAACCTGGAGAGTGAGCTACAGCACCAGTACTTTTCTAGCCATTCAAGATCAAAAAACTTTGGCTGAATTCTTCCTGTACTGTGTGGATTTTTCCTAGGACCTTTGGAATTTGCAAAAGAGAGCTCTGTGTGGTACGTGAGCCCAAGAGATGAGAGACAGACATGTGTACAGATAACAAAACTAACTGTGATAAGGAATAAAACTGAGAGTGATTCGATTCCTGCTATATTGCTATGTACTCAACAGTGGATCAGATACTTAAAATATTGTTTACTTTAATCCTTATAATAATGATCTAATCTTAGCATTATTTATTTTTATTGTATGAGGAAGCACGGGGACAAGTAACCTAGTAAGGGGGTACTCAGAATAAGCAAATACTTAGAGATGGAAAAGCACAGGAAATGTTCCAGAGACCGTGAGGTTGACCTGAGCTCAGGTACAAGTGATGGAGGATAGGGCTGAAGTCAGAAGAAACAAAATGTTCCTCCAAGTACTCCTTTTAAGTTCACGAATGAACTTAAATCCAAGTCTAATTGACTATAAATTATATATTGTTTTTATAACACCAAACTGCCTCCAAATAATGTCTAACTCTTAATTAGTCCTTTATTATAAAACACCTTCACACACTCAATTGCACTTTATCTTTACCACCCCTGTATGAGCTAAGTATCATTATCCTCATTTATAATGAGGAAATAGATGCTCAAATAGTTAACTGATTTGCCCAGATCGCACAACTAGCAAGACTCAGCCCAATTTTCCTTTCTCAAATTCTTTTTTCTATGTGCGGCTGCCCTCCTGAGAAGTAATATCAACAACCTTCATTTGCGGAACAATGACTTCTTTCCAGACACTGTTCAAAAGATTTTACTTGGCTTCTCCCACTTAACCCTCACAACAAATCTAAGTGAGGCAGGTACCATTATCGCTCTAATTTTCTAGACAAGAAACTTTTCCAAGGTCACACGACTAATAAGCACTAAACCTGGGCTTTGATCCCAGATACTTTGACTTCAGAATCCAAATCTTAATCACAATACTACATTGTCTCTTAATTTGCTGCCTTCTATATATCTCCTCACGTATATATATGTATATACACATATACATCTGTGTGTGTGTGTGTGTGCACGTGTGTGTATAAAATAGAGGCCCACATTTCTATGGGAGTATAAAACCTGTTGCTGCTGAGTCGAGTCTGACTTACAGTGACCCTATAGGCCAGAGTAGAACTGCCCCATAGGGTTTCCAAAGAGTGGTAGATTCGAACTGCCAACTTTTTGGTCAGCAGCCATAGCTCTCAACTACTGCACTACCAGGGCTCCTCTGAGAGTATAGGAGAAGGAAATATTGATTCCAGCTAAAGAGACCTTGAGGAGCTTTGTGAAAGAAGTGACATTTGAGCTAGGCCTTAAGAGATTAAGACTCTAAGGAAGAGATAGGCTTAGTGACTTGCTTAAAATTTCATGAGATCTTCAAATACAGGTTTTCTTACACTTAGATTGAGACTCTTTTCAAGAACGTATAATATAGACCCACCTAGCTCTTCCTTTTTCTTGCCTTTTTCCCTTTCCCTGAGTACAAACAAAGAAATGTGCAGAATTTGGAAGGTCAAGAGGCTCAGACTCTCCAAAGAGTATGTATAAAAATGTATTAGTGCCATTTCATGGAACTGAGTAGAAATGATACAAATTGAAAGAATATATTTGCTCTCAAATCAGCTCAGATCTTCTTGGTAATAAATACAGGTTACATTTGCCATATGGGTATGTGGAATATAAAACATGCCAATATATTAATCTAAAAGCATGCAATGCCCCAGCAAGGTAGTGGGTTCCATTCACGAAATGACATAAAGTAGAAATCAAGCTTGACTTTATAGTCAAATTTTTAAAAGCTATATTTCCATACAGTTTTCAAACACATGTAAAGCTCCTTTTCATGTAAAATAAATACAAGTCCTGAGTACTTTTAATTAGTAACAGTGGAGAGATGCTGCACCTTTTCCAATTCATCTGCAGTGATGAAAATCCTTCACTCCTTTCATTTGCTGACAAGTTAATAGACATTTCCAACTCATGCCAGCACACAGAGTTTTGCAGTTTCCTCATGACAGGTGAATAATAAAGTGGCATGAGAACGTGATGACTGTTCATGGAAACCCTCACTGTGTATAAATTCTTGACCAGTGAGGGTATGTTCTCTCATTGTCCCACAGGACTGTGGACGTGTAGCCGATGCATCACTTTGTTTTTATTAATATCTTTATTAAAGCGCAATTTACATATCACGAAATTTCCCTCTTGAGAGTCTACAATAATTTTAGTATATTCACAGAGTTGGGCAATCATCACTACAGTCTAATTTTAGGACATTGCCCCCAAAATAAACCTTGTGCCCATTGACAGCCACTCCCATTCCCACCCCAGCAACCACTATAGTATTCACTACACTTTTGCAAAGAGGATATTGACTGCTTCACATGCTAGCTGCTTTGTGTACTGCATCAACGAATAATTGAATGACACGTTTATGCATTGGAGAGCATGGTTGAATGAGTGCACATGTGAGTGAACCTGTGTTCATGAATCCATGCACAGAGACTAAGAGGAAATGGAAGAAATCATTAGTGAAGAGAAGCAGAGTTTGAAAGTCAGCTTGCACTTTAATAGCAAAAGATGTTGGCACAGATATTGAAAAGAAGTATAACTGGATGCATTTTACTGAGAAAAGAACAAAAATACAATTAGATAATTGATTGCAAGGGTGAAGGGGAAGTTTTCCTCATAGAATAGTTTCCATGGATATTTTATACTTCAAAATAACTACAACTCTTTATTCAAATCTCCTTAATATTCCACTATTGATTGTAAAATTCATTCCCAAGGTTCAAAAGTAAGATTAAAAAAGAAGTCTTTGGAATATAGCAATTAGGAACTTGTTTTACTGGAAGTAATGTAAATCTGAAAGACAGGACATAAATACAAGGTTTTTTTAAATTCTCATAGAGCAAGAAGTTTGAAGTGCACGATGGTGATACTCGCTTAGCTGCTTAGGGAAGAAAGCAAGGCTCCCTGCCTTCCTTCCACCCTGCCGTCCTCATTGGTTGGGTCCCATCCCCAGATTTCTTGCTTTATAAACACAAAATGGCTGCACTAAGGACAGGATATATATTCATAGACTCTGCCCTCTTGTGTGGAAAGGAAAATTGTCCCAGAAGTTATAATGAATGTTCCGTAGGTTGCTTGGCCAGATATGAGCCATATGGCCATTGATAACTGCAATGTAGGCGGGGATACTGGAGAACAAGATTTTCAACACTGACTTAGACTAATTATAATCTAATCTATACTCTGGGCTGGGCATGATGCTATCAAAACAAAACCAAGTTTTCTTTAGGCATGAAGAACAGGGACTAGGCACCAGATGCCCTGGAGACTAAATGGGATTGAAGACATTTTCTGGGAATAAGCAGACAGATGCTTCATTGGAATCTCTGAGGTTGCATCTATTCTGTTACACAGTTTGGGTGAAGAGCTAATGCCTGGCTTCAACCCCAATGCCCTAGAATGGAGAAAAAAAAAAAAAAAAAAGGCTTTCCAGGATTGGGATTTAATTTATCCTTAATGCCACTACAGCTCAGGGAGCTTCCTTTACGGCTATTCTATGAGAGACTTTATTCTCTGGAAAAAATGTTAAGTCTATTGCATGAATACAAAGTTGAAGAATTATTTTTACAAGTTGAGTATCTTGTTAAGAATAAGAACAGACATTCTCAAATAAAAATGTCACTCAGTCAGAGCATGAGAAGTTGAAAATCTTCATTTAGTCTCCCATATATATTTATAACTCTTGAGCCAAAGTAGGAAATAAATGCTGCCCTTTGACAGTATAAAAGACTCAGACACAAGAATCTCCCAACCAGATTTATGGAAAGTATTCCCTTGTTCTAGACCCTTCTATTAAGCTATTTAATATTTTAATGCAATACTATATTTTAATTTAAGTAAAAGTTTCATTTCATTAGTTAATAACATAATAATTAGTTAATAACATACATATAATGTATTTCTTTAATCACTAATATTTTTATTGGTGCTAAGACTTCTAGTTAAAATACTAACATGTATACTCTCAGTGACTAATACTGACTCTCCCAATATCCCATAAAAATACCAACAAAATTGTATAAGTATGAAAACCTGTAATTTCGGGACAACAGACAACTCAGGCCAAAATATAGGAATCATTATCACTAATGATGGGACTAATAAGTTTAACTTGAAAAGAAAGATCATGTTTCATTTACGTTTTGCTGCCTGAGTTAAAAGTTTTATCTAGTTAGGAAAACAGTAACAAAATCCTTTGACTTGCTGAATTGTCAATCCCATGCTTGAGGTTAGAGAAGGCAATTTAAGAAGAAAACTAAGCAGCTGCTCCTCCTCACTCCTACCCTACTTCCACTTTTTGGTGACTATTTCCTGGAACAAAAGAAATCACTTGTGCTGAATAATGTGCTGAATAGGGACCAAAGTCAGAAGAATCTGACTTAAAGTCTAGCTCCATCACTTACTAGCTTAGATACTACTTAAAAGCTCAGATTACTGATTTTCTTACCTATGAAATGAGGATAACAATAGTATGTATTTCAGAGTTGTGATGCTTAAATAAGGCAGTACACTTGATATTCAAAGCCCAGTGCTCAAATACAGTACACACTCAATAGTTTTTTTTTTTTTTTTACTTTTCATTTGTCAAATATTATTGTGCTTCCTGTTACCCTCCCCCCACACACAAACGGGGAGAGAGAGAAGGTGGGAGAGAATGAGGGAAAAAAGAAAGCAGTATCTAAACTGAAACTGGACTGAAGGTACTGAGGGTAGAGGAATGTGGCCTGAAAAGTGCAATACTGCAGTCCTGGTTGCATATCACCCTCCTTCTCCTTAATAAAGATGCATCCCTGGAAAAATCTTAAAGTACTTCTCTTTTATATATTACATGTGAATTACAAATTACAGATTGCACAAGTCTTCTTACCATACTGGGGGAAAAATGGACATTGGAGCTTAAGAAAATCTCACCATAGAAATACCTGGTAGGCAAAAAGCAAAGAAGAAACAAAATGAACAAAACACAAAAATCCAAAAATTAGGTAGTTACAACACCAATGAAACAAGAACAGGGATTCACAGAGAAAGGAAAGACTCAGATGAATATTGATATAAGGAAAAGATAAAGAGTAAAACTATTTGCAAACTCTAAAGGAGTAGTTCTTAACTTGGGGTGATTTTGCCCTCCCTGACCCCCCAGGAACATTTTTTGACCCCCCAGGACCATTTAGCAATGGTCAGGGATATTTTTTATTGTCACAACTTTTGGGGAGGGAGGAGGAGAGCTGCTACTGGCATTTAGTACGCACAGGCTAGGGATGCTATTCATTATTACACAGTGCACAGGACAGCTGCACAACAAAGTGTTATCTGATCCAAATGCCAGTGGTGCTGAGGTTGAGAAGCTCTGCTCTAAAGGAAGAAGATTGTAGAAATGAGAGGTATTGATCATTAGAAATGACCCTGTAGGCAACTGAATCATGCAGAGAGTTAGACTGAAAGATTCTCCACTAAATCAAAAGAAAACAGTATGAAAATTGCTATGAAGAATATAGTATATAGAGAGTGGAAGAACTGATGTATGACCTATGAAAAATAGGTATATACAAAGAAAAATAATGAAGGAAGAAATGATGAGGTTATAATAGACAAAAATTTATCTGAATTGAGAGATCACTTTTGTCTACAGATAAAGAAAAAAAGGTGTCATCCTGGTCAAAAGAAAATTAATTAAATAAAACCCAGACATGTATCAAAGGAAGTGCTTTAAAAATCCAGGTGTAAAAAAGGGATAGCTTTCAAAGAAACAAAAACCAAGCTGGCCTCAGATTTCTCTGGCCCAACACTAAATACCAAAAAAACAAACAAAACCCTTGGAACGATGTCTACAGAACTATGAGGAGAAAGATTTCAGAAACAACAAAAAATCTTGCTGTTGAGTAGATTTTCTCATAGCGACCCTATAGGACAGAGTAGAACTGCCCCAGAGAGTTTTCAAGGAGTAGCTGGTGGATTCAAACTGCTGACCTTTCAGTTAGCAGCCGTAGTTTGTGGTAGCTTTTAACTACTGCGCCACCAGGGCTACAACAAAATAAAGAGTAGTTGATAAATAGCTGTTATTTGATATACAAGGAAATGTACTATAATTGCATATTCTCAACTAAAAATAATAATAATTTCAGCCAGTAAAGAAAAAAAATTGAAAAGTAAAAACTTAATACTCAATAGTCATAATATAAAAAGACTAGTCTTGATTATTAAAACATAGAATATTATGATTATTTAAATTTTGATATCAAAGTATGATTTATTCTCAAACATATGTAATAAAACCTGTTGCAAATATAAGTCTAAATTGATAGAAACACAACTTTTTAATGATTAAATAATTTAAGAAGAAATTAACTCATATAAACTAGAATAGAATAAAATATTGCCAAACTTCATGTCATGTCAACACTGAACACAGTAGTTAATAAGGTTCAATTAAAGTAGTTTATACATAAATATATATCCTACAAAGGCAGAATGTATCATTTTAAAAACTGGTGAGGATTTACTTTAAAAATCATATTTTAAGCTACAAATAAAAAAATGATATACTATAAAAGCCTGAAAATGAACATATAAGACTCTCTGATTTCAATGCTATTGAGATATATTAGTAGAAATAATATAGAATGAAATAAAATTTAGAAAAAAATAGTTTTTATTATAAATAAATCTTAAATGGGAAAGAAACCAACAGTTATTATGCAACAACCAAGTCTATCCAAAGCTATGCTCAGAGGCAAATGCACAGCCCTAAATGCTCCCATTCATTATTCATTAACAAAAGTAAATATCATTAAGGTAAGTTTTCAACTGCTATAAAATAACAAAACAACCCGAAGGGCAGCAGGAGGAAGAAAAGTAAAATTAATTGATTCGATATGTTTCAAAAGAACATTTGAAAAATAAATTAAGGAAGTTACTATATGGGGTAATAAAGAACACAATGAAATGAAATAGGCAAACAGCTTGTTTTTTTAATGCAGGAGAAAAAAAAAAGAAGCAAATCCCAAGTATGTTTGAAAAGAAAATATTCCAACAGATACAGTGTTCATTGAAAAGGATAAGAAACTGCTATGTAAAAATCTATGCCAATAAAATTGAAGATGTTGATAAAAAGATACATTTACAGGAATGTGTAACTGATCAAAAGTGATTCAAGAACTCTTAGAAAATAAAAAATGTCTGGTAACTATTAGACAAAATGAAAAATAATCAGACATTAGAATCTGAAGACTTTAGTAAGGATCTCTTTTAGATTATTAATTAAAAATAATTTCCATGTTGTGTCAAATATTTCATCACTTAAAAAAGATAGAAAGATTACTAATTTATTTTATGAAACTAATATCACCCTGGAAATCAAATCATGGTTAATATAACCCATTGTTGTAGACCAATCAAATTTATGAATGCAGTTTAAAAAATTCTAAATGAACTACTGACAAATAGTATATTAGTACAAGAATTTATGACAGCCAAGTAGGATTTATTTCCATATTAATATTAGAAAAATTAATTTAAAGAAATTCAGCATGGATAAACGTCCTTCTTCATCATGACATCTGTTCTAAACCAACATCCTATGAGTTCGAAGTCATGAAAGCTCACGTTATGGTTACTGGAAAAAATACTGAAGGCAGTTGTTTTTAAATGACAATTATGGCAAAATGGCCTGCTATCCCTATTACTATCTCACATTGTTTTAAAATACTGACCATGGTAAGGAGACCCAGTAAACCCAGTGCCGTCGAGTCGATTCCGACTCATAACAACCCTACAGGACAGAGTAGAACTGCCCCATAGAGTTTCCGAGGAGCGCCTGGTGGATTCGAACTTCTGACCTCTTGGTTAGAATCCGTAGTACTTAACCACTACGCCACCATCTTTAGCTATTGGTAGTAAAGAGACAAGTACCAATATTCATGGGTTGCTTCTCTGGAAACATAAGATAATTAACTGAAACAGTTCAAGATATTATAAAATAAATCAGAACTTTTCAATGCAGCAGCAATAACAAATTGAGAAGTGGAACGGGAAACTATCCTATGCATGATAGCAACAGAACATGGAATACAAGGAACGTCTTGGTAAGAATTATGTAGGACTTACAGAACAACAAACCTACGAGACATGTTAAACGGGATGAGATGTTAAGTTTCTAGATGGGAATATCAAACTTTGTGATGGTGCTATCTTTCCCCAAATCAATACAAAGTGTTAAAATAATCCCAATTAAAATTTAAATTAGATGGTTTTGATTTTTTTAGGCAGGCAGAGGTAAGGATTGAAAATGTGATGTGAAAGTTTAGCTGGAAGAGAACACAGATAACGTTAACACAGGAAGTTATAATGAGTGGTAAAAACTACCCCAATTTTTATGGATAAGTAATTTTAAAATTACAATAATGAAAGGATAGTTGAATTGGTGTAAGAATCAAAACACATTAATTGACTAGGGTTTGTTGTTGTTAGGTGTCTTCGAGTTGGTTTTGACTCATACTGACCCCACGTACAATGGAATGAAACACTGCCTGGTCCTGCACCATCCTCTCAATCATTGCTATGTTTGAGCCTATTGTTGGAGCTACTGTGTCAATTCATCTCTTTGAGGTCTACTTTGACTAGGGTACCCATTGCTGTCGAGTCCATTCCTACTCATAGTGACCCTATAGGACAGAGTAGAACTGCCCCCATAGAGTTTCCAAGGAGCGCCTGATGGGTTCAAATTGCTGACCTTTTTGGTTAGCAGCCGTAATACTCACTTAACCACTACACCACCAGGGTTTCCTTGACTAGGGTATTTAGTCTTAAATTACACTGTAGAATTTATTAGAATATAATTATGACAAGGAAAACAATACACAAATGGGGAATCAAGTAATTGTTTTGTAAAATGGTTAAGTATATAAGATAGTAATAAAGTTAGGTTTTTCCTTACACAGTTCTTTAATACATATCTCATTTGTTTGAAGAGTTGATGCAGAAGGTAAAGACACCCTCCAAAAAACCTACTAAACAAAAATGCCTGTGAAGGTATGTGTACACGTGTGTGTAGAAGATAGATTTTTTTTCACTATGAAAGAAATCAAAAGATATCCAATGCATGAAGCTCAGTGAAAAAATAAGTTGCAAAATAAATATAATATGATCCTAATTATGTTAAAAATTAAGGGAAAAAACATGCTTTTATGTATGCATGTAGATGTTGAAATACATAGATTACGTTTGCAATGATACACAAAAAGCTAATAAAGATGATTTTGGGGGGTAGCAGGTCAGGTTAAATGAAGGTCAAGGTGAACTTCTGGTTTATTTATGTTTTTCAATATCTTGCGGTGAGAAAAAATTGGTTTTGGTTGTATAATTAAAATTAATTTAATTTTAAAATTAAAAAACAAAAGAAATCAATGGATATCACACAGATAAAGGTTGTTGTATTAAATATACATTTATGTGGCTCAAAAACAAAAACGAATTTATGAGGCAAATAGCAAACCAAGGCATTATTCCAACATACATTTTCACCCTGTAAAGAGTTCTTAAGAAACACTTTTGAAAAATATCTCTATACAGAAATGGCCACTCAATGTGAACAATTTACTGAGGCCAGAATGTGTTGCAAATATCAGCCTCACAAGTAATCAGTGACGCAAATTGAAGTAGTACTGATTTTTCACTAATAACAGTTAAAAAGAAGGAGGCTGGGCAGCACAATGGTTGAAGCAACTGGCTGCTAACGGGAAGTTTTTGTGGTTGGAACCCACCCACCAGCCTCTCTGTGGGAGGAAGATGTGGCAATTAGCTTCCTTAAAGATTAATAGCCTTGGAAATCCTATGGGGAAATTCTACTCTGTCCTACAGGGTCATTATGAGTCAGAATCGACTTGAAGGCAGTGGGTTTTAACGTTGAAATAGATTTTTATGAAAAATATATTTCGGAACTAGAAAGAATGAATTTTATGAGCAGTTTTATAGTGAATTTCAGCAACCTTTCCATAAAACTGTTTTTAATATTTACCCAAATCCTTAAAGGAAGCTTATCTATTAACCCAATAATTTCACTTTTGGTAATCTATCTTATTAAAAAAAAAAGAGAGAGAGAGAGATGTGGACAAATAGTTTTGTAAAATGATGATTATTGCATTAAAATGTATCATGGCATTAAAAAATGCCAAAAAAAAAAAGCAAGTTTCCACAGTATAGAATTAAAAATACAGACTGCACAGTAGACTGATTAAAACTCATCTCGTAGAAGGCTAGTCACCATCATTTTAACAGGTAAAAAAGTGTGTAATGGTGGGTTACAAAAGTGTTATAACATTTTTTTAACTTAATACACATACATAAACAGAAAAATACAGCACGCAGAATAAAATATTAAAAACCTGAGTGTATGTGTGCATATGTGAGAGCATGCATGCTTGCTTGTGTGTGTGTGTGTGCGCATGCATGTAGATATGGAGATAAGGTAAAGAGATATGGATATATATATATATATATGACTTCAAAGTATTGTTCATTTTCATTAAGCTTTCCTGACTTTCAATTATTTCCTTTTTTATGAGCATTCATTTTTTTTTTGTAATCTAAAAATGAGAAAAAAGTATAAAAAGAAACAAAAAGTATGAAAAGTGGATATCTAAGCAAGTGTCCACTTTTTCACTGACAGTACAACATACTGTATAAAAACAAGCATATTCTGTGACAAACTCTAGGAGCGTTTAACAGGCATTTTTTTATGAGCATTTAATGACCGAATGTAAATTCTCACAACACCTTTGCAAAGTAGGTAGGGAAGCACATGGTTCACTCAAAAGCAAGCCTGATTTGAGTCCCTCCTTCGCCAATCTGGTCAAGATTGTCAGATCTCTCCCACGCTCTGCAATAAAACAGTAATGATTGTTCTTTATTTCTAGAGTTTGCCCAAGGGAGGAATTGATGCCTGCTTTGGAGATCCAAGGACCCTAGCTATGCAGTGGTTAAGCACTTGACTGCTAACCAACAGGTCGGCATTTCAAACCCACCAGCCCCTCCATGGCAGAAACATGTGCCAGTCTGCTTCTGCAAAGATTTACAGCCTTGGAAATCCCGTAGGATAGTTCTGCTCTATCTTAATAGAGTTGCTATGAGACAGAATCAGCTTGATGGTAACGGATCTGGGTTTGGTGGAGGTCCAAATTTTTATAGGGTCTATAGAAAGTCTCCACAGATTCCCAGAGTCCTTCTCCACCAATTTATAGATGCGGGAAATATTAGACACCATGGCCGTTCTTTTATTATTAAAAAAAAAAAAAATCTTTTAAGTGCCTTTCTCTTAGGGGCTTGGAATACAGCAGTGAAACACAACAACAACAGCATAGTACTGGAGCTTAGCATTCCCCCCTTCTCCACCCAAAGGCTTACAAAAAAAAAAACAAAAAAAACCCAGCGCCGTCGAGTTGACTCTGACTCATAGCGACCCTATAGGACAGAGCATAACTGTCCCATACAGTTTCCAAGGAGCGCCTGGTGGATTCGAACTGCCGACCCTTTGGTTAGCAGCGGTAGCACCTAACCACTAGCCACCAGGGTTTCCACCCAAAGGCTTAGCTCCTTCCAATTTCCAAGGTGCATCTAGATGTGGAGTAAGATGTGACTAAACATATGTTTATTGTTGAAAATTAAAACATACTCTTAAGCAATCCTGAAATAATCCACTTCTATTTCTATCCCAGCTGTGGTCTGGCACTGCTCTGATTCTTCATACTGACAATCAGACCTTAGATCTGATGTCTCTATGTCTGTCTGTCTAACATGGTAGTCACAAGCCACACATGACTACTTACATTAAAATTGGAAGTTCAGTTCTCAGTCATAAGAACCCTGATTCAAATGTTGTGTATTGCACCATACATATATAGAACATTACAGATTGTTCTATTGGACTGGGTTGCTCTGTAGTTTCACAGGGATTTGCATTTTTGTCTTTTTAGAAATTTTCTCAACCCCCAGGCCAGGTTTTCAGGTCTTGTTGTCTAGTCCTTCTTCCCAGATATAGATTCTTCCACAAATATCTCCAGTCTGCTGCTCATTCATGAAATATTCAAATGACTACTGCTGGTTACCTAGAGTTCTGATACTTGCTGTTATTGCCATACAGTTGGTTCCAAATCATGGTGACCCCATGTACAACAGACTGAAACATTGCCTGGTCATGTGCCAACTTCCAAATCATTGCTATGCTCGAGTCCATTGTTGTTGCCAATACGTGCTTTGAGTGCCTTCCAACTTAAGGGCCACATCTTCCAGCACTATCTTCCAGGTAATATATTTTTGTGATCCATTGGATTTTCACTGGCCAATTTTTGAAGGTAGATCACCAGGTCTTTCTTCCTAGTCTGTCTTAGTCTGACAGCTTTGCTGAAACTGTCTACCCCCTGTGACCCTGCTGATATTTGAAATATTGGTGGCACAGCTTCCAGTGTCATAGCAACACACAAGACACAGTATGACAAACTGACAGATGGTGGTCTGAGACTTATATAGTTCTTGCTGCTCTGTAGGTCAAAAAAAAAAAAAATGTTGACTTCTGACTTGTGGATGTCTGCTATGCACAGGTCCTGTAAGCAGCCTGGCCCACTACTTACTCCAGACTGCTAGTACCACTTAATCGTAAGCTCATCACCTTCCCACCATTCATTGTCTAACCATAATGTCAGCCTGTCCTTAACCTCTCATTCTTCTAAACATGAGATTGCCTGACCCTTGGATCTGACACTCATTTATAACTTTTCTGGTTCCAACTTTGCTTCTCTTCCTTGCACACACTTTGTATTCTCTCTATAAGGAGGTTTACTCTGGCTTCCTTCAAAGGATCTCTCACCTAACCAGTCTGGTCCTCAACATTCCAGCCACCAGTTTTGCAACCCTTACTACTGAGCCCCGGAATGTCCTGTAATGAGTGAATTCCCTTTAGTCCTGTAAATTACCTACCTTGTTACATTTCCAGAGTCAAAATTCTTTGGTCGAACCAGCTCCTATGACTGTAGCAAGTATTGGGGGAAGGTCTTTTTCTGGGTTCTCCTTCCTCCTGTTTTTCTAATCCCAGTAAGTGCTAGCATTTATGCCTTGAATCATTCACCCAACAACATCAAAAGTTTGGTCTATTTTGAGAATTCAATCATTCAATCATTAATTTATTTATTTATTCAACAAGTGTTTATTAATCATCCAGAATGTGCTAGCTTCTTTTCTGGGAGTTGGAGATACAGCGGTGACCGAGACAGATAAAGCCCTTGTTTTCATGGGGATACCATTGCAAATAAACAATCAATCAATACTATCTAATCAGTTACCAAAGAGTACTGAGTAAACAGAATAAACAGCAGCATTTCTTCTTAGGATGATCAGAGACAGTCTTTTTGAGGAAGTGACATGTGAGCAGAGAACAGAATGACAGGAGATGGTAAACCAAGGGAATATCTTGGGAAGAGTATCCCACACACAGGAAACAACTCATGAAAGTCTCTGAACAGGGAAGTGACATGCATTGATTTTTGTTTTAAAAGGATTTCCCTGGCTTCTATGTGAATAACAAACCTGTGGGGAAGGGCAAGGCAGGAGCAAAGACACCGGTAAGAGACTGTGCAGCCTTAACTCTGTGATTCAAAGCTGTTGTAAGCCCCAGATGTCTGTTACTAATGAGTCATCTTGGCCCCAGTGTAGAGTGAGCTTTTCTTATCTATATGCTATAATCCATTCCCAAGTATGTACATGTTTCAATTGTCTATTTTTTTTAGCGTTAAGCCTAAAAGCTCAGTAATAATATTTTGTGGCGGAAACAGGAAGCATCATTCAATTTGAAGGTGTTTAGCTCTCAATTGGAGTGCCAGGGTGGCACAAACAGTTAAGTGCATGACTACTAACCGAAAAGGTTGGTGATTGGTACCCACCCAGAGGCAGCTCAGCAGACAGGCCTGGCGATCTACTTCCAAAAGGTCACAGCCATGAAAACCCTGTGGAGCACAGTTCTACTCTGCAACACATGGGGTTTCCAGGAGTTGGAGTTGACTTGACGGCAACTAGTTTTCAGCCCTCAATTATCAAAGCACAGCAGTGTGTAATGGGAATGGCCTCGGTTGATACAGACTTGTTTGTATTTCTGCATGAAAAGGCTCACAGCAGCATGGCCCTCCATCCATTGCCAAGAACAAAAGCCCAGCTTTTCCAAGGCCTATCAAGGCTGCCCTGCCACTAATCCAGCTTTGTGACATTTGTGAGAGAATATATATATGTATATTTTTTAATTCAGAGAATGCCTGAAGACATTTACCCTTTCCAGCTAAAAAGCCTTGGGGAAGGCCATGAAAATCATATTCCTGCCAACTTTACTAATGAGAGCAAGCATATGCTTTCTTCGTTTAAATGGCAGAATAGCAAACACAGACAAAACACATTAGTTACCATTAGCAACTGTATCAAAATTAGCAAGTTTAGGTTATACTTGAAAAAATTATATCTATATCATATTTTAATAATCATTTTCCCAGTATGAAGCCTCAGTGCTGCGTGATGGAGAGATCTAAATATAGACATACTCTTTGCATAAAAATCAGTTGCTGTGAATTAGCTGTAAGCTGAAAAATTTTATAACAGAGCTTATAATAAAACAAAAGTATGATTTGATTATGTTTCCGCAAGAAGTTATTTTCTGTGATATTAAAAAGTCTTGAATGTATTGATGATAAACCTGACTGAACTTAGTTCCTATAATTTTACTCTGATACATTGTTTTGACTTTAACCATTATGGACTTTGGCCTATAAATGATGAAAAAAATTCATAGTCTCTGTATTGGGCATGAATAGAAATACTTAAGTCTACTGTTGACAATTCGTTCATTATATTTTATGTCACATCCCCTCACAGATGACTGCATATTAGGATTTTAGCATTTTCATATATATATATATATATGGTCGCTATGAGTCAGAAAAGACTCGATGGCACTGGGCTTGGTTATATATACTTATTTTGGATAATGAGAGATGATCATAAAGCTGAATATTGTGTTCTTAGACAGCAGGTTTAATTGTGGAAAAAAATTTATTTGACAGTTCAAAATTTTGAATGTTATTGCTTCACATCATTCACAAACTGTAATTCATAGAAGTAATGTAATACTTAAGTTTTCATCAAGATATGTTCTCATGCCTTATATGTTAGACAAATCTGAGTTTTCTTACTTCAGGCTCTGTGTATCACAATGCCGCTCTTATAAGGGCTGTGTAAAAAGTGAGAGATTAATGATGTTTGAGGTACAAAGTGATAGAGCTCATTAGCCTACATAGTTTGCGTATGGCTCTTCATGACTTGAGATTAATGCAGTCCTGGGGATGTGTGTTGCTCTGGGTGGAACTTTGCCATCGGCACAGTGCTTGCTTTAGATAGTTTCTTTTGGTCATTATTCTCATTAGCTCGTATTGTGTAGCAAACCAAATACAGTTGACTTTTACTTCTGCCACTAACAATTGAGGTCTGCTAGCCTGAATCCTTGAACACACCTTTTGGGAACCTTTGTATCGTTTAACAGGATTGACAACAGCACTTTATGCCAAGTAGTTGGCTGTGAAAAATAAATTTCAGAATTCTGCCTTGATTTACATAGTCTGATTGATTCTGGAAAACCATGTCTATACCATAATCAAATTGATTCTGCTGTCTTGATTTTTCCAGAATTTGGTCACATCATCTTAGGCGAAGCACGTATATGAAACTAAACGTGTATAAAGAGATACAAGAATTCAACATCTGTTGGGCATCTGCTATATGGCATGCGTTGAGCTAGTTGGTTACGCTCAACAGTAAATATTTATTGGGCATGGTACAATGCATTTGTCATTGCTATGTTATCAGCAATTCACCCTCAGCTAATATGATGATGCAATATCCAAAATTAAAGTTATTTCAATTGCAAGGAGATGATTGTGAGAGAGGAGATGATTAGAATAAGGCACGAATTTCAGAGCCAAGAAACTTGGCAGGGTTGTGTGTCTTCTGGGAAACGTTTTTCTGCGCTTATGAACCAACATGAAGTGATATTCTGGAGTTTTCCACACACTATGATGCTCCATTTGTGTTCCATTTCCCCGTGAGGAAAGTAAACAGAGGACATTCTTTTCTGACTAAGTTATATGGCCTCTGCCGCAATGATTGAGTAAAACCATTCTTCCATTTCGCCCAAAGTGCACTGCAGAGGTAGCCACATGTAACCTGGACAAGGTGGATAGCAACAATCTCTGAAGCATATGGGGTTGAATTCTACTAAATAAGGGTCCTTTATATTAGTCTGTGAAAATCCAATTTGAGTCAAGTCTTCTCTTCACAGAAACATCAATTCTAGATGAACAGAGAGGAGCAGAACAATCACCAGTGGAATAGTGATATTAAGCTCCTCTTTCTGACCCCAGCCTTGAAGGCCCTGGCGTCTAAATGTTTGAAGAGCTGCTAACATAGTTTCATACTACATATGTACACTCTAATAACACTGCACATCACTCTAAAAATTCCCTCTGCCATGTAAAGAAATCTATACATATTTTGCAATCTAAGTATATTTGATGGTTATGCCATTTTGTTGTACATTTTGTAGACAATCCTGTACAATATTTATGTGGTACATTTAACATGAAAAAGTGCATATATAAATGAACTCAATAAATTGAGTCAACATTTTAGCAAGTCATTTATTTTTAGAATCACCTCATAAAAACCTCTTAAAATTTGACAGAGCAAGTGTCATACGATCTATTTTTTGTAGGTAAAGAAACTGAAAATCAAAGGTGGTGAATGACTTTTCTAAAGTCACCTAACTTTTAAAGGATGCGATTTTCTCATTTCCATTAAATCAGTCACTGGTGTGAAGGAGCCTTTGGAAACTTCCCTTCGTCACTTTGATTTTTTTTTACATTGTGGTATGAACTTGGTCAAGTTACCACCTGTATTCCTGGTGTATAGTAGATATCTCTGGTGAAGGTACCCAATCTTGTCTCTATAGGCCTTTTACCAATTCCTGAGCCAAGTACTACTACATATGTCATCACGGGATGCGATAGACACATGGATACTTGTTAGACATTTAAGAGACTGTCCAAATGCTAACATTCACATTTTCAGGGAGGGTGCAGAAGAGAGAGAGGATTCGAGTCTAGCACTAGTCTGATATTTCACACCATTCAGGCAATTGAGAGAATACTTAACCTCACACATTGAGAGAAAGATGAGTCTAGGAGGTGAAAGTGTTACCCAATAAGTACACAAGTAGCAAAATGAGACAGGAAGGCAATAAGGAGAAAATATATCCAGTGTAACTAGAGGAAGCCTGACATTGTACAGGAATATCAGAAAGTGAGGGGTATTTGAAAAAATCACAGAGGTATGCCAAAAGGATGCAGAAATCATCTTGAAGGGACTGACACTGATCGCATCAGGGACAATTTGTTCCTCAAAATAAATGACAATAGTAATGGATTATAATCTAATGAATGAAACAAGACTTCATAAGACCATACTGATATAAATGAATAAATGAAGCAGAAAGAAAAAGTTTCTGTACAGAGGGACACCACCTAATAATTATAGAGGAAATGATGGAGTTAGAAAATCAATCATGGATGCTAAAATTAGTAGGCGGAAGTTTGATGAGAGACAGGGTATTTATTTACATCATCTCACTCATAAATTACTTAATATCCCTTATATCACATTAATTATAAATGAAAAATAGTAATCATATGGCAGTTAGTTTGGAAGACACCAACTTAAGCAAGTGATCAAAGTGAATATCATCAGTACTGAAACAAATGAACATTGCGTGCCCTTTGACATACACACTGAGATAGACATCACATTGTTTATGCAAAATTGAAATGTGGAACCTGAATCTAGCCATAAGACAAACCAAAACTAAGGGTAATTCTACAAAATAACTGGCAGGTGTTTTCCCTAAAAGAAAAGTGTTCAGCTCAGGAAAGACAAAAATAAATAAATTATTAAAAGTCTGAGTAACTATCCCAGATTAAGGTAGAACAAAGAGCCATAACAACTAAAAGTGGTGTATGATTCTGGATTACACCAAACTGGGAAAAATAGTTAAAAAGAGATTGATGGAAAAACCGATGCTATTTAATATGGACTATGAATTTTTTTTTTTTTTTTTGGTTTCCAAGAAATCCTGGTAGTGTAGTGGTTAAGTGCTATGGCTGCTAACCAAAAGATCGGCAGTTTGAATCTACCAGGCTCTCCTTGGAAACTCTAAGGGGCAGTTCTACTCTGTCCTGTAGGGTCGCTATGAATTGGAAACAACTCGACGGCAATGGGTTTGGTTTTTGGTTTTGGTTTACGGATTAGGTAATAGTATTGCATTAATTTTTAGTTTTCTGGTTTGATAACCGTACTATTATTCTTTCAGAATATACCCTTGCTCTTAGAAAGTGTACACTGAAGTATGTATTTAGGGGAAACAGTCATGATGCCTTGAAATTACTTCCAAATGGATCAGAAACAAAGAATATACATATATGCATATAATAGAGAGCAGTGAGGGAGAATGATTAAAAAATGGGGCAGAAATAAATTCTTATACATTCTTACAACCTTTCTCTGAAATTGTATCAAAATTTAAAAAAAGCAAAAAATACACACCAGGGTCCATCACAATAAGGCAACAAAATCTCTACCTGAGCTGAAGAGCTAAAGCACAGCGAACAGCAGATGTAAAAAGGGCTAAAAACTAAGGGATGTGTGAGCATTGTTCACTTGGGTCAGGCAGACAGGCAAGTCTGTATTCAGACCATTTGTAGGAGCACAACACATAATGGGCTACCATACCAATGCCCCAGTAACTGGAACCATCAAATTGTATTTTTTTTTTACTTACAAAACAGGATCACAATAACTAACTCACAGTGGATTTTTGAAGATTGTATAGAATAATGGATATTCAGCAACTAGGATTGTGCCTGACACATAGAATATGCACAATAGATATTGCCCCATTTACTTCCCACCTCCATTGGCTTTCTCCGATTTTTTTGTTTTTTGATGCCAAGTATAAAATTTCTTTAATTCTGCCTCAAGGACATACAAACTTGAGCCCAAGGGAACTTATTCCTCAGACCCAGACTACCGTTTCCTGGCCCATAAAATACAGCTTCTATCACAACCCTGAAGGAAAGAAACATAACACTTGAGAATTAGGATAATAACGAACACTTTTCTTCCATTTCAGAATTATTCAAATGTATAGTCAATGGATCCCCATGGAAGCATATTTTTCCTCTTTAATTTCTGCCTGAAGACTTTGTACCACGTTTCTTCCTTAGAACAAACATGGGAAAAGAGTTCTGGGAAAAGGAGTATTTTAGTGAATCAATAAGTAGAATGTTTTCTTTAAAAGGGCTACAAATTCTCTCCATGTTATTTTTTTTTCCTTAGAAACATGGGTGCACATGTTTAGAATCTAATCAGCCCAATTAATAGACTCCAGTGGCAAAGAAGTGAATTGAGAACTAGAGTTTTAGAATTTTTCTATTACTTCTGTAATAGAAATTTCTACTGCTTGGTGATGTTTTAATTTTATCCCCCAGGTGTAGTGAGCACTAGCATTGTGCTAACGAAGGAGATGTTTTGAGACTAGAAAGACATGTTCTTTACCCAAGTCATGCTGTGCATAAGATATACTAAAAAATACTACTCATTCATAAATCATGTAAAATGAAATGTGATAAAGAAGCAAAATGAGTGACTCATAATTCATGCTATAGATAGTAAGGAATCTGAATAAGCCAAATGGTGAAACCAACAGAATTCAGGGATTTAAGAGGAAGGGCAGGAGGTGAAGATCAGAGGTTTCAGATATATGCTGATAGTATCATCTACAGTCTTTTGAGTAGTTTCATCTGTCTTATTCTAATTGTTCTAAGTATTGAAAGTGTATCTATATTAATCAAGTGATTTGTCTGAGTAATTCAAGGTGTAAATTCATTGACAAGTATTTATTTCTGGGTTTTCAACAAATTGCCAAGTTTGTTGTTGCTTAAACATCATCACCTAAAGTTATGATACAAATGCCCATTTCCTTTGGAAAGGCTGCCTGGTAGGATTTGCCACTTACGCCAATCAGCTCCAACCACTAGTCAATTAAGTACCCAGCATATACCTAGCATGGGGGAAACAAAACTCAGCCATGCATTTAATAAATATTTGTTGAACCAAATTGGCAGTTTTAGGGGAGCCAGAATGTAATATGAAATTAGAACTGAGTTTTTAGACAGACAATTGAAGTTGAAATTCTAAGTCCACCACTTTCAAGATATGTGACCTTATTTATTCATCTGTAAAATGGGAGCAGAAATTTCCCCAGAACCAAACTCACAGGACCATTTTGAAGGTGAAATTAAATGCATACAAATGTATTTCCAAACTGTAAGGAGAAGTGTCTGTGTATCAGAATAATTCCTTTCTTTTCAGTAAAATTCTATTAGTCATGTTCTTCATTACTATATCATTGTTTATTTTATCCCTTTGCTATGCACATTTAGATTGTGTTGTATTTTCAACCAATACAAAAATGCGCATAAAACATAAAAAAAAAAATGCGACACTTTTCAGAAAATGGCTAGACTTACTCCCAACTCCTGAGGAGGGTTATTGGAGACTGAGGCAGGCAAGACCACAGAGAGAAGAGTTTCTGGAGTGATATGCATAGAGCTTATGAAACGAAAATACCCTCCAATAAAAGAGCTCCAGGGCATCCTGTCTGTAAAAAAGTGTAACAGCTCCTGCCACTTGGATCAAGTGTAACCAATCTTTCTGTTCTGGGAATTACCACATGATCGAAAATCAGTTGTGTTTGGGCTGGCTATGAAGGAGGCTAAAATTGTATTCAATAAAAGAACATTACAATGCAAGCTCAAAGGAAGTATTGTTCAATAAACAATATAACCCCAGTGCCTAGGACAGTGTTTGGCACATAGCAGGCTGTTGAAGTAATACAGAAATCGTCCTGGTGAAAAATTCTGGCCAATGGGGTGATCCATATTGGAGAGCAACAATCTGATCCAAAAAGATTCTCCCTCTTTGAAGGTGTGAATATTAGACAACTCAAGAAAAACCACTCAATATCATACTACTTCTTAACTGGTGCCCCACATAATTTTTTGACTGAGGAGACACAGTCTCCTGATACCAAATACCTTTGTATTCATGAAAGAATCCCCTTACCAATATAACTTTTGTCTTTGCAAACTCCAAGAGCCCAATTATTACAAAGATTAAAACAAGTCTTCCTTGGGTCTAAAAGACATTATTTTTTCCACCTAAAGTCAGGAAGCCTTTCAATACCTTTTCTACTATTGCAGCAAGAGGCATTTTATAGAAATTCATGTACAAGTAATTTGTAGATGGCATTAACAGAATGTTTGCACTGGAAGAGGGAAGCCTGACTGAATTTCCTGCTTTATTCACTGCAACAAATAGTACTAGAAATGACCAGAACAATAGAAATACAGTCAATGTGGTCTCTTATGGAAACAAAACATGTCAGTACTTTAAAAACTAGGTTTTGTAATACAATGTTGTGCAAAGACAAAAAAAAAAAATGCTCATAAAAGGAAGTGCTCTTCCTGCGGGAGTAGTGAGAAAAGAGAATTACAAAATGAAGACAAAGAAATGGGAATAAAATCTGGGTTGAATGGTAATCCATGTCTTCTTCCCATGCTTTCTACTATCAAAATGTACTTACCCTCCATGTTCCCACTCAAATCTCCCTTTTTTCATAAGGCTTTCCTCAGCTATTTTGGAGAACCATAACCACTTCAACTACCAAATTCCCATGGGCATTAATGTCTACATTACTTATTTATTGTTGTTGTTACTTTATAGGTATTATACGTTGCATTTTTTTTAGTTTCTTCAAAGAAGGAGGGGCGTCCCTCATTTAGTGTTTAGTAGAGGAATGAGCTTGAAGCAGCAGCTGAGTCAGAAGTCACAGGATGAATGGAAAGAGATATAAATGACTATTCAACTGACATCATGTTTAGGAAAATGTTCTTTCTTACTGTATATAGGTGAGGTATAGGTAATACAGCAATAGTAAAGAAGTCATTTTCCCTCTTGGAGTCACATCAAGAGTCTGATGTAAAAGAAGCACCTTTAAAACTGTTGACTTGACACTTAGAATTGGATGAATCTTCTAGGGAGTGAAAGAGATAGATCAAGAGCTTGGCAAAATGAGCTAGAATATCTCTCTATCTTTGGGTTCTCAAATCAGGATTACAATGGCAGAGAAGAATACAGTATTTACCAAGGGATTACCTAGTAGCAGCTGATATACCTGTAGAACATTCTCTATACGTGAAGAGTTAATTCAAAAGCTTATTCTACATGAGCCATTTCAACCACACAGGGAGTAAATGGTAATCTCTGGAAACATCGGCTTCGTACATGAGCCTAGATGAACAAAATTGTCAGGTCATGGTTCTAGTGGAATAGAGAATTGGTTCTACCCAGTGAGTTAGTTATTCTGTGCCTCAGCCCCACAGAGCCACTTCAACTCATCTACTTTGACTTAACTCAAGTGCCCTTGCTCCATAAAACCTTACCAGACTACAATGATATTCCCTTCTTTGTGTGTGTGTGTGTGTATGTGTCTTTTTATTTATTTATTATACTTTAGATGAAGGGTTACAGAACAAACTAGTTTCTCATTAAACAGTTTGTATACATATTGTTTTATGACACTGGTTAATGTCTTAGTCATCTAGTGCTGCCATAACAGAAACACCACAAGTAGATGACTTTAAGAAAGAGAAGTTTATTTTCTCACAGTCTGGTAGGTTACAAGTCCAAATTCATGGTGTCGGCTCCAGGGGAAGGCTTTCTCTATCGGCCCTGGAGGAAGATTCCTTGTCCTCAAACTTCCCCTGGTCGAAGAACTTCTCAGGTGCAGGGACCCCATGTCTAAAGGACGCACTCTGCTTCTGGTGCTGCTTTCTTGGTGGTATGAGGTCCCCAACTTTCTGCTTACTTTCCTTTCCTTTTATCTCTTGAGAGATAAAAGGTGTACAGGCCACACTCCAGGGAAACTCTCTTCAGAATCAGGGAGATGACCCGAGTAATCCTTATAACCAAAGGCAGAGATTATGATTTATCACACACAGGAAAATCACAAAATGGAGGACAACTACACATGACCTAACTAAATCGACACATATTTTGGGGGGACACAATTCAATCCATTACAGTTAACAACCCCATGGCATGTCAACACTCTCCCATCTTGACCTTCAGTTCCCTTTTACCAGCTTTCCTGTCCTCTCCTGTCTTCTAGTCCTTGCCCCTGGGCTGGTGCACCTTTTTAGTCTTGTTTTGTTTATGGGCCTATCTAAACTTTGGCTAAAGGGTGAACTTCAGGAGTGACTTCATTTTTGAGGCAAAATGGTGTCTAGGGGCCATACTTTCGGGGTTTCTCCCATCTCTGTCAGACCAGTAAGTCTTTTTTTTTTTTTCCTGTGAGTTAGAATTTTGTCCTACATTTTCCTCCAGCTCAGTCTGGTACCCTCTATTGTGATCCCTGTCAGAGCAGCTGGTAGTGGCAGCTGGGCACTATCTAGTTGTATTGGACTCAGTCTGGTGGAGGCTATGGTAGATGTGGTCTATTAGTCCTTTGGGCTAATCTTTCCCTTGTATGTTAAGTTTTCTTCATTCTCACTTGCTCCTGAAGGGGTGAGACCAGTGTTGCATCTTAGATGGCTGCTCACAGGCTTTTAAGAGTCTAGATGCTACTCACCAAAGTAGAATATAGGACATTTTCTTTATAAACTGTGTTACACCAGTTGAGCTAGATGTTCCCTGAGACCAAGGTCCCCACAGCCCTCAGCTCAGCAATTTGGTCCCTCAGGTAGTTTGGATGTGTCTTTGGGGCTTCCATGACTTTGACAAGTTGTGCTGGCTTCCCCAGTATTGTGTACTATTCTACCGTTCTCCAAAGTTGCCATTTATCTATGGTCTACTTAGTGTTTTTCCATCCCCAGAATATTCATCTCTTTTGAGCTCCAGCTTTTAGAGGTGCTAGACCAGGTGGTGGAGTGCATAATTACAAGTAGAGTATTTGCAACAAAGAAGCCCTGGTAGTGCAGTGGTTAAGCATTTGGCTGCTAACTGAAAGGATAGCAGTGCAAAACCATTTAGTGGCTCTGTGGGATAAAAGACCTGGCAATCTGCTCCTGTAAAGATTATAGCCTAAGAAAATCTATAGGGCAGTTCTACTCTGTCCTATAGGGTCACTATGAGTCAGAATTGACTCGATGGCACACAACAACAACTCAATAATTTTGCAACATTCCTATCAAACTTTACCAAGTTAAACTATGTCAGGGAAGTCAAGGATACGTATAATGTATTTTGTCTACTCAGGGGCAAAGTCTTGTCTATGTTTGGGGGTATAGCACAGATATTAAGTGAAGACTGGCTTTACTGTAGTTAAAATTATGCTGTATGAAAATACTTGAGATTTTCAGAGGCAAGATGCCAACTAAGGCAATTTTGGAATCCATTTTGCAGAATCAGCAGGCATGAGGAAGGCACCAGATTTTCTTCTTTCTAAGATTGTCCCTGTTCTCTAAATAGAGGTAAAATAAGATCGTCATCAAAACTATGGGTTACAAAAAAAAAAAAAAGAGAAAAAAAACTTCATTGTCTACATTAAAAACAACCCAGTGCCATCGAGTCAATTCCTACATTAGGTCTCTTAAAGCAGACAAAAGAACCTGCAAACACAGGTGAACAGTGTTGATGTACCTCCCCCATAAGAAAGCAAACAGGTAATATTGAATTTGATTCTCAGTATATTGGGCTTCTTGTGAATATTGCTAGTGTTCACCCAAACCTACTGTAAAGCATCATGTTAGAAAATTTAGATTTAGCTTTTCTCCAGAGGTAATGTTGAGGTATTGAGTTCTGCTGGAAAACAACATGCAAAGAATGACTGTCCTAAGTATAGTAAATTGATGCTTCTTACCCCAAGAAAATTAAATTGATGTTTCTTTCTTCCTGCAATGAATCACTAAGTTCTGGACAAAATGATATCTATTGTGAAATACTTAACCTAGATCCATATAGTTTGCTGTTGTGATAAAGAAAAATATTGGAAGTAAACCTGAAAATTCAATAGTGCTGGTAGCATTTCAGAATGATGTGTTACACTTTACTTATGTTCTTCTAAATTATTAGGCATTTTATGCACCAAGCTGTTCAACTGCAAAAAAAGGAATAGAAAAAAAGAAAGTAAGAAGCTGACTTCTTACTGAGGAATTTTTTTTTTTTTTAACAATGTTCCTATCAGAGTATGTGGTACTTGCAAAAAATAACAACTAATTATGTAGTCTCCGTTATAAATTTCCTACCATTATTTTAGATGAATATCCCTTGTTATCTTCAAAAGGTTATTCAGCATTTGAAATTCACAAAGAAGGTGTTACCTGCTATCTTGCATAAATCTCTAACAATTGCAAATGGAATATGTTATTGTCAGATCCGATTGCTTATATCCAATCTTGCCTCATTCCAGCATTTGTAAAGGTAAATGAGCGGTAACTTGCTTCTTATTTTCTTGGAATTCAAAATTGTGCATATAAATGAGAGTATCCATGTTGTGCAATTCCTTGCAGACTGTCTCTTTCATTACTGCTCTCACACCAAGTATATTACAGTGCATGGTGAGAGGTGCTAAAAAACTTTATTAACTCTAACTTAAATATAACAACACTTTCTTTTTAAATGCAAGTGGGGAAAAAATAAATATCAACTTTATTTCCACTGTTCAACATAAGCATTACAAATACACACAATACTCATTTGAATGCTCCTGGATGCCTTAAGGCCATATATATTGATTGACTATTGTGGGGTTTTATATTTAAGTGTCTACGGTTCAAGTTATCCTGAATGCAAACCCGTTGGGACTATAATTTGCATATTATTAACATTATAGATTAGTGGATAGAAACTACCTAAATCAAACTAATAAATATTTATTGCATTCCTACTCTGTACCCACCACTGCATTAGGTGCTGGGGAATGGGAAGTCAAGCAGGGTCCAGTTCTTGTCAAGGAGTTCACAGGTGAATTGGAGAGAGAGTAAGTAACTTAAAAAGATTAACATCCATTGGGAGAGGAGGGGCAAGATGGCAGAGTAGTCAGATGCTTCCTGTGGTCCCTCTTACAAGAAAGACCCTAAAAACAAGTGAATTGATTGTGACAACCTGGAAGCCCTGAACATCAAAGGCAAAGTTGAGAAATTGGACTGAGTGGCAGGGGGAGGAAGAGATGGTTCAGAAGTAGAGAGGAGTTGCCAGAACTGACCTGGTGGGAACCAGCACCAAGTAGGCTGGATCAGCTGGTGTGCACAGTAAGGCAAGCAGTGGCACTCAGGACATGTTTCCCACATCAGGAGAGACTGAGAGGTGGAGAGTCTACTCAAGCCTCCATAACCGGTGAAAAGCAGTGCTCAATCAGCAAAAGATACGTACATGTATCTAACCTACCACACTGATCAAAAAACACCCTCCTTGGGAAGAATGTCTTTCCCATTTATCTGCTCCCTCCCTGCTCTACACCAGGTCCTGGGCTAGCTTCAGCGACTTCCACATCCTCTGGGCTGGAAGTAGGATCCATCACATGCCCTAAGCCATTCTCCCAGCCTTGGAGAAAGAAAAAATTAACAAACAGGAAAAAATAATCTGCCAGTTCCCCTAAGCCAGGAACTCAGGGCAGGCACAGCTCTTTTGCCTAGACATAAGTATAAGGGGTCCATGGACTTTGAATGCCTTTCACCCCTGCATAGTCCTGTGTGGCCCCATTTCAACAGCATAGGCCCTCAATAGTACAGTACAACAGGGTATATACCTGAAGCCTGACTTCAACTATACCAGCTATATGGTGGAGTGGCAGGTTTGTGACATTTGACATCACTCTGCCCATTAAGCAGGTCCCTCACCTACCCACATTGGGGGCCTGAGGACTGATGGCTCCACTCACGCCACCTAACCACCTGTGACGGGGTCCAAGAATAAGTGGTGCCTCCCAGTCCTTACAAACAACAGCTTTGGATGCCCATAGTCTGACTGCAAAACCTACCCACCTACACACTCTAGGAAACAGGGGCACACTTTTCTCCCAGTCACTCAGAGGCGGCTGTCAGCCCCCTGCCTTGCTGAATGCATGACCCCCTTTTTACAGTCAGATAACTGTGACTACTCCAATCACCCCTGCCCATGTAGGACTGTAGGTGAGAGCCTGCATCACGTACTGGTTGGTGACCAACTACTGGGACACTGGAGCTGAATCCATACAAGAAAAGTAAATGGACTCCTGGGCTCACATATCTAGTAAGAGATCTAATGACCTGGTGACATAAGAGCTTCAAAGGTGCCAATAATCAAACTAGATTACACAAGCAGCCTAACTGGGCATATCAAAACCAAACAAAACAAGAAGCTAGGACACAGTAAGCAAACATAAAATAAACAAATATAACTTATTGATGGCTCAGAGAGAACAGTCAATATCAAATCACATAAAGAGGCAAACCATGTTGGCTTCAGCAAGCTCCGCAAAAAAGAATTAAGAAATCTTCCAGAGGAAGAGAGCTTCTTGGAATTACCAGAGGTAGAATAGAAAAGATTAATATACAGAACTCTTCAAGAGATCAGGCAAAAAGCAGAACAAGGCAAGGAACACACAGACAAAGCAATAGGGGAACTTAAGAAGGTCATAGAAAAGCATAATGTCAAATTTATCAGGCTGCAAGAATCCCTAAAGAGACAGGAAACAGAAATCCAGATTAACAATAAAATTTCAGAATTAGACAATTCAATAGAAAGTCATAGGCACAGAATTTAGGCAACAGAAGTCAGAATTAGTGAAATTGAAGATAAAGCACTTGACACTAACTTATTTGAGGAAAAATCATATAAAAAATTTTAGAAAGTGAAGAAACCCTAAGAATTTATGTGAGACCTTATCAACGGGAAAAACCTACAAGTGATTGGAGTACCAGAATGGAGGGGATAACAGAAAATACAGAGAGAATTGTTGAAGATTTATTGGCATAAAATTTCCCTGATATTGTGAAAGATACATATTCAAGATGCTCATTGAACCCCACACAACGTAGATCCCAAAAGAAAGTCACCAAGGCATAAAGACTCAACAAATACAAAAGCAATAACAATGAATAAAAAATACATAAAGAAAAATGACTCAACACAGAAAATTAAGTGGAACAAAGAATCTGTCAACAACATACAAAAAAAAAAAAAAGCATGGAAATGACAGCCCTAAACTCATGAAAAAAACCTATCAATAATTATGTTGAATATAAATGAACTAAATGCACCAATAAAGAGACAGAGAGTAACAGAACGGATTAAAAAAACACCATCTGTTTATCTGCTGCCTACAAGAGACACCCCTTAGACTTAGAGACACAAACAAACTAAAACTAAAAGGATGGAAAAATATATATTAAACAAACAACAATCAAAAAAGAGCAGAAGTGGCAATATTAATCACTGACAAAACAGACTTTGAAGTTAAATCCACCACGAAGGATAAGGAAGGACACTATGTAATGATTAAAGTGTCAACACACTAGGAGGGCATAACCATACTAAATATTTACCCACCCAATGACAGAGCTCCAAAATACATAAAACAAACGATAACAGTATTGAAAAGAGAGATAGGAGGCAGGGTCAAGATGGCTGACTAGGTAGACACTACCTCGGATCCCTCTTGCAACAAAGACTCAGAAAAACAAGTAAATCGATCACATACATAACAATCTACGAACCCTGAACAACAAACACAGATTTAAAGAGTTGACCCGAATGACAGAGACAGAGGACGAACAAATATGGGGAAGCAGTGACTGTTTTCGGAACCTGGAGCCAGCGTTCCAGTCAGGTAACCTTGGAGCCGGGCTTAGGACTGGGCCTAGGAGAGCTGAACACAAAATCTTGTGACGGCGCAAACAAGGGGTGCAGCCCTACCCCCCTGAACTGACCCTGGGAGGGGGCCCAGCAGGTCAGTGTGGGCAGTGTGGTGACGCAGCTGGTGGGAGAAGTCCCCGGGAGGTAGTGACTGGTTTTGAAGCCGGGAGTGCAGCATCCCAGCTGGGGAACCTTGGCGCCGGGCTTTGGACTGGGCTCAGGGGAGCTGAACACTGCATCTATTCACGGCACAAACACGGGGTGCAGCCCTACTCCCCTAAACTAACCCCAGGAGGGGGCCCAGCCGGTCTGTAGGGGCGGCGCGGTGACGCGGCTGGTGGGACGAGAAGTCCCCGGGAGGCAGTGACTGGTTTTGGAGCCGGGAGTGCAGCGTCCCAGCAGGGGAACCTTGACACTGGGCTTTGGACTGGCAGCAGAAGATCTGACCGCAGCTTTAGCGGGCCAGACCCTCGGGGGCAATCTCCACACAGCCAGCACACATAGGTGACAGATGAAATAGTCATCCCAAGCAAGATAAGCAACTTTGGCTACGTTCCGGGGTGCTACTCTCCTGTTTTTCTGAATCCGCCCTCCTTCCCAGGTGGCTTCATTAACATTGGAATTTCCTGAGCCAGAGGGAGAACGGCTCCGGCTCCGTGGCGGCTTTGCTTTTCCCTCTTTTTTGGTCTTTTCCTAACCCATTCTTCCGGCCTGAGAGAGAAAAAAAAGCAACCACAAAAAACCCAGAGACCAAAAATCCTTCCCTAATTGGACTAAAAACACAGAACCAGCTCCAGCCAAGCATATATGATCCAAATCTCGGGCTTTCATCCTTACAGGGAACAAGGTGGCGGTTATAATCCAAAGGCAGTTCTGATAGGGATCTGACTGTATTTTTTTTTAGTGGATTTACTGGAAAAACAAGTTTCCCAGGTCTGATATCTCTGCTTATTCAACAGAGTCCTAACTGACCCACAACAGAGAACTGAGGGCTGAAGCTCCCCCCAGACCACCTAGCCTCTTGCCTTAGGGGTCTAAGCAGGGTGACACCTACCAATCAGTACAGGTACTTACATTGGAGGCCTAAGGTACAGCTGCAGTGCCCTCCCACCAAGGTGCTATAGGAATAGAGACACACCTACCTCACTGACACTTGGGGGAAGCCTGTCAGCATCCTGCCCCCCCGGAGTGTGAACCCCAGCTGCTAATAGAATCTGGTGCACACAACTATCACCACTACTTCTCGAGGTGGATAGGTGTTAGGGTGCATCACACACTTGATGACCCAAAATTAGATTCTACTCAAGAATAGTGAATGGACTCAGGCATATATATCTGGCAACAGCCCAAACCAGCTGGTAATAGGTCATAAGTAAGTCAAGGGCTACAACAAACAAGACAACACAATCTAGTAGCCCATCCACGTATACTGAAAGAAAACAAAACAAGACTCAGTGAGCAATTATAGAATAAACCACTACTATATCTCAGTGATGGCTCGGAGACAGCAGTCGATATCAAACCACATGAAGAAGCAGACCATGACAGCTTCTACAACCCCCCAAACAAAAGAATCAAAATCTTTCCCAAATGAAGATACAATCCTGGAATTATCAGATACAGAATATAAAAAACTAATTTACAGAATGCTTCAAGACATCAGGGATGACCTCAGAAATGAAATACAGCAAACCGCAGAAAAAGCCAAGGAACACACTGACAAAACACTTGAAGAACTCAAAAACATTATTCAAGAACATAGTGGAAAAATTAATACGTTGCAAGAATCCATACAGAGATAGCATGCAGAAATCCAAAAGATTAACAATAAAATTACAGAATTAGACAATGCAGTAGGAAGTCAGAGGAGCAGACTCAAGCAATTAGAATGCAGACTGGGAAATCTGGAGGACCAGGGAATTAACAGCAACATAGCCGAAAAAAAATCAAATAAAAGAATTAAAAAAATGAAGAAACCCTAAGAATCATGTGGGACTCTATCAAGAAGGATAACTTGCGTGTGATTGGAGTCCCAGAACAGGGAGGGAGGACAGAAAACACAGAGAAAATAGTTGAAGATCTGCTGACAGGAAACTTCCCTGACATCATGAAACACGAAAGGATATCTATCCGAGATGCTCATCGAGCCCCATTTAAGATTGATCCAAAAAGAAAAACACTAAGACATATTATCATCAAACCTGCCAAAACCAAAGATAAAGAGAAAATTTTAAAAGCAGCCAGGGAGAAAACAACGGTCTCCTTCAAGGGAAAATCAATAAGAATAAGTTCAGACTACTCAGCAGAAACCATGCAATGGGATGACATATACAGAAGGCAATGGGATGACATATACAGAGCGCTGAAGGAGAAAAACTGCCAGCCAAGGATCATATATCCAGCAAAACTCTCTCTGAAATATGAAGGCGAAATTAAGACATTTACAGACAAACACAAGCTTAGAGAATTTGCAAAAACCAAACCAAAACTACAAGAAATACTAAAGGAAATTGTTTGGTCAGAAAACCAATAATATCAGATACCAGCACAACACAAGGTCACAAAACAGAACATCCTGATATCAACTCAAATAGGGAAATCACAAAAACAAATTAAGATTAATTAAAAAAAAAAAAAGCTCATAACAGGGAATCATTGAAGTCAATACGTAAAAGATCACAATAATCAAAAAGAGGGACTAAATACAGGTGGCATAGAACTGCCATATGCAGAGGGATACAAGGCGATATAGGACAATACAAGTTAGATTTTTACTTAGAAAAATAGGGGTAAATATTAAGGTAACCACAAAGAGGTATAACAACTCCATAACTCAAAATAAAAGCCAAGAAAAACGTAACGACTCAATAAACATAAAGTCAAATACTATGAAAATGAGGAAGACACAATTTACAAAGAAAAACGTCTCAGCACAAAAAAGTAAGTGGAAAAATGAAATTGTCAACAACACACATAAAAAGGCATCAAAATGACAACACTAAACACTTATTTATCTATAATTACGCTGAATGTAAACGGACTAAATGCACCAATAAAGAGACAGAGAGTCTCGGACTGGATGAAGAAACACGATCCATCTATATGCTGCCTACAAGAGACACACCTTAGACTTAGAGACACAAACAAACTAAAACTCAAAGGATGGAAAAAAATATATCAAGCAAACAATAAGCAAAAAAGAAGAGGAGTAGCAATATTAATTTCTGACAAAATAGACTTTAAACTTAAATCCACCACAAAGGATAAAGAAGGACACTACATAATGATTAAAGGGACAACAGACCAGGAAGATATAACCATATTAAATATTTATGCACCCAATGACAGAGCTGCAAGATACATAAATCAAATTTTAAGAGAACTGAAAAGTGTGATAGACACCTCCACAATTATAGTAGGAGACTTCAACACACCACTTTCAGAGAAGGACAGGACATCCAGTAAGAAGCTCAATAGAGACACGGAAGCCCTAATTACAACAATCAACCAACTTGACCTCATTGACTTATACAGAACTCTCCACCCAACTGCTGCAAAGTATACTTTTTTTTCTAGCGCACATGGAATATTCTCTAGAATAGACCACATATTAGGTCATAAAACAAACCTTTGCAGAATCCAAAACATCGAAATATTACAAAGCATCTTCTCAGACCACAAAGCAATAAAACTAGAAATTAATAACAGAAAAACTAGGGAAAAGAAATCAAATACTTGGAAACTGAACAATACCTTCCTGAAAAGAGAGATAAACAGCTCCACAATAATAGTAGGAAGCTTCAATATGCTACTTTTGGTGAAGGACAAAATATTCAGAAAGAAGCTCAGTAAAGACACGGAAGATCTAAATGCCGCGATCGACCAACTCTATCTCATAGACATGTACAGAACTTTCCACCCAATAGCAGCCAAGTATACTTTCTTTTCCAGCGCACATGGAAGATTCTCCAGAAAAGACCATATATTAGGTCATAAAGCAAGCCTTAACAGAATCCAAAACATCAAAATATTACAAAGCATCTTTTCTGACCATAAAGCCATAAAAGCAGAAATCAATAACATTAAAAGCAGGGGAAAAAATCAAACACATGGAAACTGAATAGCACCTGGCTCAAAAATGACTGGATTATAGAAGAAAGTAAGGATAGAATAAAGAAATTCATAGAATCAAATTAGAATGAAAACACAACCCACCAGAACCTTTGGGACACAAAAAAAGCCATGCTCAGAGGTCAACTTAAAGCAGTATATGCACAAATCCAAAAAAGAAGAAAGGGCCCAAATCAAAGAATTATCCCTACAACTTGGACAAATAGAAAGAGAGCAGCAAAAAAAAAAAAAAAAAAAAAAAGCCTTCGGTCATCAGAAGAAAGCAAATAGTAAAAATTAGAGTAGAATTAATTAGAAAAAATAATTGAAGGAGTTAACAAGACCAAAAGCTGGTTCTTTGAAAAGATCAACAAAATCGATAAACCACTGGCAAAACTGACACAAAAAAAAAAAAGGGAGAGGAAACAAATAACTTGAATAAGAAATGAGGTGGGCGATATCACAACTGAAATTAAAAGAATCATAACAGAATATCTGAAAAGAATCATAACAGAATACTCTGAAAAATTGTAATTTGAAATCCTAGAGGAAATGGACAAATTTCTAGAAACGCACTACCTAGATAAACTAACACAAACAGAGGTAAAACAATAAAACAATCCTATAACAAAAGAAGAGACTGAAAACATAATTAAAAAACTCCCAACCAAAAAAAAAAAAAACCTTGACCCTGGCTGCTTCACTGGAGAATTCTACCAAACTTTCAGAGAAGAGTTAACACCACTGCTACTAAAGGTATTTCAGGGCATAGAAAGGGATGGAATACTCATTCCATGAAGCTTTCATAACCCTGATACCAAAACCAGGGAAAGAGACCACACACACAAAAAAGAAAGAACATTACAGACCAATATTCCTCATAAAAATAGATAGAAAAATCCCGAATAAAATTCTAGCCAATAGAATTTAACAACATATCAAAAAAATAATTCACCAAGATCAAGTCGGATTCAAACTAGGTATGCAGGGATGGTTCAACATTAGAAAAACAGTCAATGTAATCCACCAATAAATAAAACAAAAGATAAGAACCACATGGTCTTATCAATTGATTCAGAAAAGGTATTTGACAAAGTCCAACACCCATTCATGATAAAAACTCTCACCAAAATAGGAATTGAAGGAAAATTCCTCAACATAATAAAGGGCATCTATACAAAGCCAACAGCCAACATCACTCTAAATGGAGAGAGCCTGAAAGCATTTCCCTTGAGAACGGGAACCAGACAAGGATGCCCTCTATCACTGCTCTTATTCAACATTGTGCTGGAGGTCCTAGCCAGAGCAATTATGCTAGAAAAAGAAAGAAAGTTCATCCAAATTGGTAAGGAAGAAGTATCTCTATTTGCACATGATGATGTGATCTTATACACAGAAAACCCCAAAGAATCCACAAGAAAACTGCTGGAACTAACAGAATAGTTCAGGAAGTATCAGGATACAAGACAAATATACAAAATCAGTTGGATTCCTTTCCACTAACAAAGAGAACTTCAAAGAAGAAATCACCAAATCAATACCATTTACAATAGCCACTAAGAAGATAAAATACTTAGAAATAAATCTAACCAGAGACGTAAAAGACCTATGCAAAGGAAACTACAAGGCACTACTGCAAGAAACCAAAAGAGACCTACGTAAGTGGAAAAACACACCTTGCTCATGGATAGGAAGACTCAACATTGTGAAAATGTCAATTCTACCCAAAACGATCTACAGATACAACGTAATCCCTAACCAAATTCCAGCATTTTTAATGAGATGGAGAAACAAATCACAAACTTCATGTGGAAAGGGAAGAGACTCCAGAGAAGTTAAGCATTACTGAATAAGAAGAACAAAGTGGAAGGCCTCACACTACCTGATTTTAGAACCTAATATACTGCCACGGTAGTCAAAACAGTATGGTGCAATGGATACATAGATAAATGGAGCAGAATTGAGAACCCAGGAGTAAATTTATCCACCTGTGAACAGCTGATATTTGACAAAGGCCATACGCCCATTCACTGGGGAAAAGACAATATCTTTAACAAATGGTGCTGGCATAACTGGATAACCATCTGCAAAAACAAACAAACAAAAAAAATGAAGCCATGCACAAAAACTAACTCAAAAAGGATCAAAGAGCTAAATACAAAATCTAAAATGATGAAGATCATGGAAAAAAAAATAGGGGCAATGCTAGGAGCCCTAATACACGGTATAATCAGAATACAAAACATTACTAACAATGCACAAACACCAAAAGAGAAACTACATAACTGGGATCTTCTAAAAATCAAACACTTGTGCTCATCAAAAGATTTCACCAAAAGAGTAAAAAGACAACTTACGGATTAGGAAAAAATTTTGGCTAGGACAAACCTGATCAGGGGCTAATCTCCAAAATCTACAAAAACTTATAAAACCTCAACAACGAAAAGACAAGTGACCCAATTAAAAAATGGGCAAATGATATGAACATGCACTTCACCAAAGAAGACATTCAGGCAGCTAACAGACATATAAGGAAATGCTCAAGATCATCAGCCATTAGAGAAATCCAAATCAAAACTACAACGAGATACCATCTCATCCCTACAAGGCTAGCATTAATCCAAAAAAAAAACACAAAATAATAAATGTTGGAGACGTGGAGAGACTGGAACACTTATACACTGCTGGTGAGAATGTAAAATAGTACAACCACTTTGGAAATCGATTTGGTGCCTCCTTAAAAAGCTAGAAATAGAAAAAAAAAGAAGAAAGAGAAGTACCATATAATTCAGCAATTACACTCCTTGGGATATATCCTTGAGAAATAAGAGTCCTCAGACCAATAGATACATGCACACCCATGTTCATCGCACCACTGTTCACAATAGCAAAAAGAGAGAAACAACCTAGGTGCCCATCAGCTGACAAATGGATAAACAAATTATGGTGTATTCACACAACGGAATAGTACGCAAGGATAAAGAACAATGATGAATCCGTGAAACATCTCATAACATGGATGAATCTGGAAGGCATTATCCTGAGTGAAACTATTCAGTTGAAAAAGGACAAATATTGTATGAGATCACTATTATAAGGACTCAAGAAAAGGTTTAAACATGGAAGAAAATGTTTTTTGATGGTTACGATAGTAGGGAGGGAGAGAGAGGGGTATTCACTAACTGGAGAGTATCCAGATAGTAGATAAGAATTATTTTAGGTGAAGGGAAGGACAACACACAATACAGGGGAAGTGAGCACAACTGGACTAAACCGAAAGTCAAGAAGTTTCCTGGATACAACCAGGCACTTCGAATGACAGAATAGCAGGGGCGGGGGTCTGGGGGTCATGGTTTCAGGGGACATCTAGGTCAAGTGGCATAACAAAGTTTACTAAGAAAATGTTCTGCATTCCATTTTGGTGAGTAGCATCTTGGGTCTTAAAAACTAGCAAGCGGCCATCTAAGATGCATCAATTGGTCCCAACCCACCTGGAAAAAGGAGAATGAAGAACATCGATGACACAAGGAAAATATTAGCCCAAGTGACAGAAGGGGCCACATAAACCAGAGACTCCATCAACCTGAGGCCAGAAGAACTAGATGGTACCTGGCTACCACCAATAACTGCCCTGACAGGGAACACAACAAAGAGTCCCTGATGGAGCAGGAGAAAAGTGGGGTGTAGAACTCAAATTCTAGTAAAAAGACCGGACTTAATGGTCTGACTGAGACTGGAGGGACCCTGGAGGACATGTCCCCCGGACTCTCTCTTAGCTCAGAAATGAAACCATTCCTGAAGCCAACTCCTCAGGCAAAGATTAGACTGGATTATAAGATATAAAATGATTCTCGTGAAAAGAGTGCTTCTTAGCTCAAATAGATACCTGAGACTAAATGGGCAGCTCCTGTTGGTAGGCGGGATAAGAAGACAAAAAGACAGGAGCTGGTTGAACGGACATGGGAAATCTGGGGTGGAAAGGAGGAGCGTGCTGTCACATTATAGAGAGAGAAACTAGCATCACGTAACAATGCGTGTATAAATTTTTGTATGAGAAACTAACTTCAACAGTAAACTTTCACTTAGAGCACAATTTAAAAAAACAAAAGATGATTATCCATTAGGTTGCAAGGAGTATAATCAGAAAGGGAGCTGAGCAGTTTCAGTGGTATATCTGTTTCACAATCTAAATCACCTTGGGTGGTTGATAAAAGTAGAAGTTACTGGCCCCGCTCCAGACTGACTTACCCAGAATCTCCGGGAGTATTGCCCAAGGATACGTACTTTTACCATACTCACTGGATGATAACGATGATGAGGCAGTTTGGGAACCAACAGATACAATGATCCTTTTTGCCCTCTGAAAGTTTGGGAGCCTAGGGTTCTACAATTGAATTTGGGAAGTTAAATTAAAGAAACAACAAGAGGGGAGCATATGCATGTACAGGCTCATTAGGAATGAAACATGAACCATTCTTCACAGCCCATTTCCGACCAAGTCCATGAAAATCCATGTTTCAGTAATATGCCTTTCACCCACAAGAGGGCTCCCTGAAAAACAAAAACAATTCAACCAAATTATTATAAAGCTTGGTGTGTTTGCAACTGCCTCAGTGATGTACTTATTCATTAAAAAACACACTCACAATATGTTCTGGACAGTTCTTGAACCCTATCAAAAGGGGCTTGTGTGGAAGTACCAAGAAGACTAGTGATTTAGTCTACCATTTCTTAAGCATAACGTCATGGGAGATTATTGTTACAATACATGCAATGACAAAATACTGCCTTCATCATTATTTTCTTCTTTTTTTTTTCATATATCACCATCTTATATACTGCCCATCTTTTTCTTTTTCTTAACATGTTATCCTAGTACACTTTAAGGCTTAGCTTAGTGTATCTTGACAGCAGTGGGTATGGGTGGGTAGTGTATAGAGAGGACCTATGCCATAAGGAGGGAGTTAAATTACTTCAGTGACCTTGTTGAGGCACCAATAAGGTCGCGGAAAGCAGGATTTACGTTTCCCAGGTATACATACCTGTCCTTTGTTCCTGTCTCCTTGGGACATCTGTCTAGAGTTAATTCTATTGGAGGTGCAAAGGTGCGGGCCATCTGAGGGACTGGTTTGCCTACCTTGGCCATTCTCCTTGAACAGATCATTTAGGATTCAGAGTCACAATAGCCTCCCCCCATCTACCCCCTCTCACCTGGACTCTCTCCCATCATATTCTTATTCAGGAAGATTTTCTCGCTTTAACTTTGCCTCAGGCCAACATTGAAACTCATGTCACTGGAGGCATTCGGTATGTTCAATGATGGGTTTCGTCAGAGCTGCCCCAGTGATGCATGCTCATGTTCCCACTCTGACCCTGCACCTTTGAGAGGTAGCTTCTTATGCCCTCAGGGTAGCACTTCAGTGCCTTTTTCTGGGAAGGAGATGTCTCTACGCATGAGTGTTGGCTGTCAGTAGGCCCTTCTAGGCACCCTTCCCATCTAGTCCTTTGTTATAGGACTGGCTGCATATATTCAACTTCCACATCATATTTTGATTGGTGGCTCAGAGCTTCCTGTGTTGTACCTGGTGGTCAGTGTCCTTGGAATATTGATACAGGTTGATAATAAGGGATTAGAATAATCTGAGTGGAGAAGAGCATAGCTCATCAAGCATAGCTGCCCATCTCCCAATTTTTCCTGGTTATCTGAAGCAGAAGAGGAACTGGCATATTCACTATAGCTAATCCTGATATCATTTGCAGGAGCGAAGAAGGTAATCCCCTGGCTTCCAAGAGCCCATATATCAGCTAACAGATAAAATATGAGAATTGCATTACCTGAATGGGGAAACAGGTGACTGAACTGTACAAATTCATTTAGAAGTCTATGGATTCTGTGTTGCAATATGTATTGATCAGCTATTGTGTGACTTAAAACCTTAATCTTTTTTGCTAACACAACAGCATGCAAAGCTGTTGGGCTTATAATTTAGTACCTACACATAACACAGTACAAGGTAATAGGACCACCTATCTCAATCTTATAATTATTCATTGAGCACTTGTTCTGGGTCAAGTTCCAGACAGGATGTAGCAGGGGATACACAGGTGCCTAGGACACTGTAAGTGTCCTCGCAGAGCTCAGAAAAAACTGGGGGAGAGAAGGTCAACATAGGGAGATGGATATGGACAGGTTGTAATCAGCTGCAATACCTGTGCTCAGGAGGGCTGTGTGAGCAGAGAAAACTGAGGTTGCTTCAAACCTAAGGGCTGAAAACTTTGAGATGGAGGATGGAGTAAGGTAGGAAAACAAGAATGGAAGGGACTGTATGGGAAGAAGTAGTCCAATATGCCTGTGGTTGTTACAAAGAATATTAAGCAGCAGCCATATTGGGTGTGGCAACCGCAACCACCACCCCATATCACTCCCCGTGGAAGTACATGCCACTCAACTATGGAGGCTGCCTCCTCTCTGGTGTTCTCCTTATCTGGAGAGAGTCATCATCTGGTAGGGAAGCATACAGCTGTTTCTGTCTCTAGTTTGAGTCACGAGCTATGGGTGGTAAGCAGAATTTTAAGATGACCCCATGATTTTTGGCTCCAGTGATTACATTACCTTATAAGTCAAAAAGCAGATTATTCATGTGGACCTAATCTAATCACATGAGCCTTTCAAAAACAGTTTTCTCAGGCTGTGGGCAGGAGAAACCAAAGAGATTCCAAGAGTAAAAATACTTGATATGCCTTACTGGTCTGAAAATGAGAAGGAGTGTGGTGGACTTAAAGGGCTTGGAGAAATCCCAGCTGACAGCCAGTAAAGAAATGGGGAGCTGAGTCCTACAACAAATGGATCTGAATTTTGCCAACAACCAGAAGGGAGCTCTGAGTGGATTCTTCTCCAGAGCCTCCAGGTAAGAGCCCAGACCTACCAACACCTTGATTTTGGCCTTCCGATACCCTAACTCAGAGAACTCAGTTGAGTCACCTGGAGTTCTGATCTAAGAGTCACTAAGGGTTTGTTACACTAAGGATTTGTTAAACAGCGATAGAAAGCTAAGACTGTATAATATGTTTGGGCATATTTGCATTGTGACTAGAAATCCTGTTATGCACTTTTACTTGTCATATAAATTCTAAAACGACAATGACGTCTGAAGAATAGCAATGCTGCCTTCTGTATAGACAGATGATACTCCTGCCACTTTGGGCTCCTTTTTGGGGTTGGGAGTTGTTCGTACAGATTCTCTCATATTCTTTTTCCAGTCTATTTGCATTCCATTTAAGCCCTGGTGGCACAGTGGGTAAAGCAATTGACTACTAACTAAAAGGTCAGCAGTTCGAAACTACCAGGGGCTCCTCGGGAGAAAGATGTTTCTGTCTGCTTCCATAAAGATTTACACCTTGGAAACCCTACTTGGTCGCTATGGGTCAGAATTGACTTGATGGCAGTGGGTTCTGGTTTTGGGTTGCATCCCATTAGCATACATAAGCGAGATAGGTGCAGGAACTCTGTGAAAGATCATGACTCAAGTGCCATCACCTTAGCTTCAGTTCTGTATCCTAAATTTGCCCTTTATTCAGTGCTTTGAAATCTCTCAGTAAAGTGTGCTCTTTATATTTTTAGTTTTCATTGATTGGGAATTCCACATGACTCTGGTACATTTGTGCCTTCTCTTCTAGAAGAGTTGGTGAACTGCATAAGTTGTTTTTATTCAACTTATTTTTATTCTGTAGAATACATGAAGTTGTTTTGGGAATCCGTGAGCACAGTTCCATAATTTTAATGTTTCCATAATAGACATTCCAGATGGTCTAACCATTTAAGACAGGAAATGCAGATTACTGCCACAAGAATTTTTGGAAGTCCTGCCATTATCTCAGGATACGGCTGGGATGTGGGCCAGACCCCCAAAGGCTCAGACTTCTGCTAATACCTCTTTTGCCTTGTTGGGCTGCCAGAACTAGGGGAAACACTTGTTTCCCCCTCAGAATGAAGACACACCAGCAGCCTGAAACTTTTGTCATATTAGGAATCTAACGTAGTGAAGTTGCCTTTTGACTGGAGCTGTTGATATGTCTTCAAACTCTTTTCAGTTCTTGCAAAGTGCAACTCCTTTTTCCCTTGTGATACTATTTCTGCCAGAAGAATGAACAAGCACCACTTTGAACTTTTGACCTGGTACTTTCTATGCATTTGAATCTAACCCATGCAGGGAAAATGACCTTTGCCTTCGCTAACTTTCTCCTACTCATCTACTGACTGGTATGATATAATGGTCCCCCTGCCAGGCAGTATGGAGTGCACTTGATAAAGCCAGAACAGGACTGTCAGATGAACATTTAGACATCCTTATCAAACCCGAGGTAAATATCCAACTCCCCAGCCCCCTGAGGTACTCTACTGAACAAATCTAGCCCATGGGGCCTTCAACACACCTGAGGCTCAGGGACCTGGTGAAGAGACTCCCTCTGTCCATTTGTGAAAGCTGCTTTTGGAAAGTTGTTGGAACTGTAGATTGAAAAGACTCTGTTTTGCTGTTTAATGGAGTACAAAAAGGGAATGGGCTCTTCTCTGTTGTTCTCTTATTGTAGTTCTGCTTGGCAGAGCAACATTCACAGTCAGCATTGCCTTGCAAACAGCAACTTGACCAGGGGGCAGGCTCTGAGGGCAAGACAGGAGAGAGGAGCACCCTGTGCCCTAAGGCTGCAGCTATAAAGGGTGGAAACACAACATAAAAATTCCAGCCAATGAGTTAGAACCTAGTGTGACTGCCACACTTATATTTTCTACTTTGGCTAAGAGGAGGACAGGGCTTTTTTTTTTTTCCCCCTATTTGAAAGTTCATGAAACTGAGGTTCAGAGATATTATTTTGCTTCTGACTCTTACCGGTGTGTTTGCTAAATTATAAATGTCTATAACAGGGTGGCATCTATCTTTTGTTGCCCCAATTTCTCTCAACAGCTCTGCATTCAATCACCTGAGAGATTTAAAAATGGCTGCTTTTAATCAGCAACCACTCCCATTTTTCCCCATCTACCCAAAAGTCTTCAAGGTCATCAAAGTGTAAGAAAAGAGTATCAGCTTAAGTGCGTGGACATCTGTTGGTATCACTGAAGCTAATTTAACATAATTTAGCATGTATAGCATCTGAATTTAAAGGTCCATTCGTTTTTGGTTAAGCTATTTCCTGGCAGAATACTTTAAACTGTTTGTATGTTTTTGTCTGTCGATGTTTTCCTAAGCTTTTGACTCTCAAGTCCGATTGTAGCTCTTCTTTCTTTTAAATCCTGAAAATATTCTGCTATCTTAATGAATAAGTTTATGCAAAATATATAGGGCTTATGACCCAGCTAGTTTAATATCAAGCCAATAGATTTCTTAGTAACACGTGACTTGACCACAGAGGGAGAAATATTGAAGGAGCCTATATTCCTGGAAGACATTTTCAAAGAGGGAATTTAATTAGGTCCTATGTCCTAATATTAGTGATTAGCTAGGAAAGAAATAATAAACTCGGGAAAGTGTTGTTTTGTTCCATTAACCTGATTTCCTTCAGTAAATGTGCAATGATAGAAGAAGCAAAGATAGAAATGTGGTTTTGATTATGGAAAAAAATTATTTGGCTCATTTGTACTTTGGTTTTCACATCTGTACATTGGAATTGATAATAATGGCCTTAGAGAATGATTGTGAAGATTAAATGAGATAATGCGTATGTAAACCAAAACAAACAAACAAACAAACCCATTGCCATCCTGTGGATTCTGATTCATAGCAACCCTATAGGACAGAGTAGAACTGCCTATCGGGCTTCCAGAGTAGAACTGCCTATACAGCTGGTGGATTTGGACTGCTGACATTTTCATTAGCAGATGTCTTAGGCTGGGCTCTGTAGAGAAGCAAAACCAGTAAAACATAAAAATATATAGAGAGAGAGATTTATGTCAAGGAAATGGCTCATGCAGTTGTAGAGACTGGAATGTCTCAAGTCTGCGGGTCATGCTGGAGGCTTCTCCTGATTTACATATACACAGGAGCTGGTAAACCCAAGACTGGCAGGTCAGAGAGCAGGGCTGTTGCTCACAGGCTGCTGAGATCAATGAATGCCAAGACTGGCAGGCAAGCTCGCAGGTAAGCTGCTAGCTCAAGTTCCAAGAACCAGAGGTCAGACAAACAGGAGACAGCTGCAGGATCCAGAGCGAGCAAAAACCAGAATGTCCACTTATATATTTGATGCAGGCCACATGCCCAAGGAAATTCCTTTTTGTCTGATAGGCTACTCACAGCACATCCCATCATGGGGGTGATCTCAACATCACAACACTGAAAATCATGGCTCAGCCAAATTGATGCACAGTCTTAACCATCACAACTGTTGAGCTCTTAACCACTGTAGCATCAAGGCTCTAATGTGTATGTAGCACCTTCTAAAGCACTCACAACATACTCTTCTTGGATTAAATATTAGCATCTCACCTTAGTTCCCACCCATGCCCAATCAACAAATTAACGATTCTTTGCTGAGCATGATCAGTGAGCTAGACACTTGAAGAAAAAAGAGCAGACTATGTAAACCTCAATGTGGAATAATTTTCAGTTTGTTCAGAGACAAGATATGCAAGAACACAGAAAAAATAAATTCTTTTTCTCAGTTTCTATCCTTGCCTTTCCAGTATTGCAGTGAAATATTCACTTCCATCTGTCATTTGCTATTTGCTGTATCTTTTTGTGCAAAGAGTAGTTCCCAGTGGTGTGTAGACAGAGCTGACCTGTGACAACATCCATTTTCATAATGAATCCTGGCATTCACCACAGTCCATGAGCCATCTATCTTGAGTCCACATCATGGATCCCTAGTGTGAAACTTGTGGTACACTTTGCTGGTGTTCATTATGGTATGCCTTTTAGCATATGATATTTTCTCTTCCTTTTATTAACTACAGAACAGAAAAATATGATTCTGGAACATTTCCAAGGGAAAGTAATTGTTACCGTAATACTTACCCATGCCGTATTTCCACCAACGTTGAGATTCCTGAGGCTTTCTTTCAGAACTTTTTTTTCCAGAGAAAACACCTCAACCAAAAACAGAGAGTTTCAATACCTGGGTTTTGGGTGGCTTTCCACAGTTTACATTGTTTTCCCCAATGACAACAGATCAGTTGTACAGGATCCAGGGTAATCACATGCAAGTAGTATAGAAACAGGAACACAATACAGTTCCCGTAAGTCAGCAGTCTAAGGAGCCCTGGTGATGCAGTGGTTAAGTGCTTGGTCGCTAAACAAAAGGTTGGCAATTTGAACCCACCAGCCACTTCTCCAGAGAAAAGACCTGGCTATCTGATCACACCCTAGGAAACCCTATGGAGAAGTTCTGATCTGTCCTATAGGGTCATTACGAGTCTGAAATGACTTGACAGCAACAGGGTTATGACTTGAGTCAACAATAAGGAAGGTTGCTTTACTGTTTTCTTGTTTTTGTTTTTCATATTTATTTTATTTTTTGTAAGGCTGCTGGTCTAGTCCTGAGGTTGTTCACTAGTACAGTGCCCACAGAATGTAACCACTAATTTTATTTTTTGTAAGACTGCTGCTCTAGTCATCAGTTTGTTCACTAGTGCAGTGCCCACAGAATGCAACCACTAAATAAGAATGATTAAATAAACCCACACTTGTGTCCATTCCAAAGAAAGATGATCCAACAGGATGCAGAAATTATCGAACAATAATAGTAATATCACAGGGAAGTAAAATTTTGCTGAAGATAATTAAAAAAAAAAAAAATGGATGCAGCAGTACATTGACAGGGAACTGCCAGAAATTTAAGATGGATTCAGAAGAAGATGTATGAGGGGTATCACTGCTGATCTCAGATGAGTCTTGGCTGAAAGCAGAGAATAACGAAGTGTTTTATTGACTGTACAAAGGCATTTGACTGTTTGGATCATAACAAATTATGGATTATTGTGAAGAATAGGAATTCCAGAATACTTAATAGTGTTCATGCAGAACCTGTACTAGACAAACAGGCAGTCATTTGAACAGAACATGGGGATCCTAAAACCTGTACTAGACAAACAGGCAGTCATTTGAACAGAACATGGGGATACTACGTGGTTTGAAATCAGGAAAAGTGCATGTCAGGGTTGTACCCTTTCACCATACTTATTCAATCTGTATGTTAAGCAAATAATCCAAGCAGCTGGACTATATGAAGAAGAATGTGGCATCAGGATTGGAAGAAGACTCATTAACAATCTTCGATATGCAGATGACACAACCTTGCTTGCTGAAAGTGAAGAGGACTTGAAGCACTTACTGATGTATATCAAAGACTATAGCCTTCAATATGGATTACATCTCAACATAAAGAAAACAAAAATCTTCACAGCTGGACCAATAAGCAACATCATGATAAATGGAGAAAATATTAAAATTGTCAAGGATTTCATTTTACTTGGATTCACAATCAATGCCCATAGAATCAGCAGTCAAAAAAGTCAATGAGTGTTGCATTGGACAAATCTGCTGCAAAAGACCTTTTTAAAGTGTTCAAAAGCAAAGATGTCACCTTGACTACTAAGGTGTACCTGTCCCAAGCCATGGTATCTTCAATCACTTCATACGCTTGCGAAAGCTGCACAATGAATAAGGAAGACTGAAGAGGAATTGATGCCTTTGAATTACAGTGTTGGTGAGGAATATTGCATATACCATGGACTTCCAGAAGAACAAAAGATCTGCATTGGAAGATGTACAGTCAGAATGCTACTTAGAAGCAATGATGACAAGAGTTTATCTTATGTACTTTGGACGTGTTATCGGGGGGACCACTCTCTAGAGAAGGACATCATGCCTGGTAAAGCAGAGGGTCAGTGCAAAAGAGGAAGACCCTCAATGAGATGGTCTGGCACAGTAGCTGCAATGGTGAGCTCATACACAGCAATGATTGTGAGGATGGTGTGGTACCAGGCAGTGTTTTGTTCTGTTGTACATAGGGTTGCTATGAACCAACTCTAAGGCACCTAACAACAGCAACAACGGAGAAAGCACTTCCAGGCAATGGTCAATTTCACTGTCCTTTTTTTGCTCCTAAAACGAGGAGTATAACAAACACACACAGGTACACACACACACATTCACCCCTCACCACTACCATGAACACCATTCATGTATGTTTAGGTAAGATTTTTAGATAGGAAAGAAGGTATCAGCAGAATCCTTTTTCATTTAAGGGAAAACTGCATTTCTAACCAATGAGAATAGAAAAATAAAAATTAAATAAAAATAATAGCTATCATTTTGTGTCTTTACTATGCATCAGTCACTGTTCTAAGTGATTTACATTTATTAACTTTTAAAATTCTCACAACTCTATGAATATTCCATCTCACAGATGAGAAAACTGAGGCACAGAGAGGTTAAATAACTTGTTCAAATTATATAGCTGGTAGATACAGGGCTGGGTTAGATAACTATCCCTGGGCAAGATAAATGCAGTTTAGAGATAATTTTTTGGTCATTTGCAAATATGGAAAGTGAGTATTTCATATCAACTGATTAGCAAGGATGGAAGCAAGGACATAAGCTGTCTATTACAGACCTGCAAGGACCCAGTGTCAATTCTGCTTTTAAAATATAACTGGGTCAAGGTCACCAGACAAAGATTGGATGCAGCCAGAACAACTCCTCTTTGACTACGCAAACTAGTAGTGTCTTATATCTGTGACAGATATTACAGTTGACTTCCTGTTTTCCATAGTGAGCTCCTTAAGAGAAAGAGTAATGAATTTCCTTCATGGGTCTTCTGTCAGTAAATTTTGAGTTCCCTCAGGCCAAAGGCTATGCTTTTGTCACCACTTATCCAACCCTTTCCTCTGAATCCAGGCCTGAAAATTGCACATAGTAGGTGTTCAGTAATGTGTTCTGTTCAGTGAAATGTTGAGTGTTATAGGTTTGAGGATAAAGTATCTGGCAAATATTTAGTATTCTGGCAAATCAAACAGTATGGTAGATAGACTCAGGCGAAAAGCAGTGGCTATCCTTTAACAAGTTTTTCTACTGCTTTCTTTTCTCGCAATTCTGATTACAGTGAGCTTTGTGGCTGTAAAAATGGGCATAGTATATAAATATTTAAAGAAAATACAGAGAAAAATAAGTTGTAAGGTGATTAATGGAGTTAATTATCTAATTATATAATAATGGAGAATTATGTCAAAAGTACTTCATTAAAAAAAGAACAATTACCTATAATTAAAATTTAAATTTGGTTGAAGAATGTAGAATTCATTACCACATTGAGGAGTTCCCAGGATTATTTCCTTTTTATATTAATTATATTTCTTTGAGGGTAAGGTTTCATTTTATTTGTAAACATTTTTTAATTAAAAAATGTATATTAAAGTAATAGTCAACCAAGGACAGAGCTAGCCACAGAAAAAGAAGTTACAACGCTAGATAATGCAAGATTTTTTCATGGCTCTAAGAGGCAGTGCTGGGGCTGGGAGCTGGTGATCTTGACTAGAAAGAGCTGTTGGTCATTATCTCCATCTGAAATGATGAAGTATGAGAAGACCAAATACCACCCACTTGAGAGAGTAGAGATACTCCCGTAACTATTGAGAATGCTGAAGTCATGAAAAAGGTATAGTTCTTACCCTTCAATGAATAATACTATTTTGTGATAATTCCATAAACCTAGGTAAGGTCCACTGTGTAGTTGACCCTTCTGGATTCGTTACTAGTTTTCAGTTTTCCCTGGATATTTGGTGATGTTCATCTATGCCATTGTTGTTAGTTGCTGTCGAGTTGGCTCCCACCGTGGAGACTCCATGCATGACAGAACGAAGCTTTGTTTGGAACTGTGCCATCTTCATTATTGGTGGTATGTTTGAGTTCATTGTTGTGGCCATTGTGTCAATTCATCTCATTGAGGATTTCTCTAGCCTTCACTGCACTCCATTTTATCAAGCATAATGTACATCTCCAACAATTGATCCTTCCCAATGACATGTCCAAAGTAAATGAGTCTAAGTCCCGGACAATATTCTGCAATCCATAGGGTCTTCAGTGGCTAATTATCAGAAGTAGATGACTATGCCTTTCTTCTTAGCCTGCCTTAGCCTGAAAGCTCTGCTGAAATTTGTCCATCATGGGTGACCCTGCTGGAATACCATCATCATAGCTGCACGCAAGCCATCACACTACAACAAACTAACAGACTGCTTATTGAGAGTCTACTGGTAATTGATTAGTAAAAAATAATCACTTTATTAACATTTGCTATTGGAGTAGGTTGGGCACCCATCACTACCGAGGAGGAATGAACAGAAGTCAGAAGATGTATACTTTACCCCCAACTCTTCCATGAGTGACTTGGTCAAAGCACCACGTCTCTCAGGCTTATTGTTTCTGAGACTTCATAACAAGGAGGTTATGTCCACCTCACGGTGTTGCTCTGTCAAACAAGTGATGTATGTGACACTATGTCTTAGAAACCATAAGGTACTGTTTTTGCATAAGTTATTAGATTAACAAGGCCAAACCTTGTCCTGGACAAAAAGCTAGCTCGAAACAGATCCTTTTTAAATGCTTAAGTTACGTTTTTCATAATTCCAATTGCCATCAAGAATTATCGATGACTTAGAGAGAACATTGATTTTTCTGGTGGTGTTTACATGCATGCTTTCTGCAGCCATTAGTAGTCCTCATAGAATTGATAGCTTTTTGAACCGTGTCAATGAGATTATTGATTCTTGGAGGGGCCTAATCTAGGAAAACTTTTTAAATGTTTGCTATTGGCTTTTATTAACATATAATGTAGCAACAAGATTGAAAAATTCAACTATTGTGCAATTACCTGGAAATCACAAAGTAAAAGTCAATAAAACTAATCTATTGAATGTCATGAAGCACACACACACACACACACAGTGGGGGGGAGGGGAATCTGTTAAAATTCATTATCAAGAAGGCAAATTTGTGTAAATACGTTTTGCTGTGCCATCTAGGTTTCAGACCAATTCACTGTCATTATGTGCCCAACCATCTTAACTAGAACCTAACATGTCTAACTTTCTGTAGCTCCTTTAGGGCCTCCGCATGCCCTCTTCTGACTTACTTCCCTGCCTTGTCACAAACCGGTTCCCAGTCCCTCCGTTTCCTCATTCTGTAGTGACTTCCTCTAATAACCCAGCAGATTGGAAAACTCTCTCACTCAGGTCTTTGTAATTCTGCTTGAAGTATGCAGCCTACCGTTCATTCTGAAATAGGAGCCACAATATCTTCATTAACACAAGCTTAATGATGGCTTATAATGTCCAGGGCACCATGCACAGAAAAGTCATATACGATAATTTTAAAAACTAAGGTAACTAGCATTTAAATGTCCAAAGTGATAGTGAATCTGACAAGAAGTGCTACAGGGCACAGCTTACTTACCACAAAATTAACAACCCAAAGAGTTGCCCACAAGAATCTCCCTCTCTCCAGCACACACTTTTAATTAACAGAAACTTGTTCACCTCTTTTTCTTCAGACATCAGAGAGAGTGAACACAGTGTAACCTTAGTTATATTTACAAACATATATGTAAATATTGATATCCAATATATATAGCCAAGAGAAATTAAAATGTAACATGGACAATAATCTATTCACAGTGAGGGAAATCTCCTAAGTAATAATTTTGGAATTCCTACTAAGTTATCAAAAGAAGGAGAAAAATCCAATTCCATTCTGCTTCCAAATCCGTTTATCTCTAGACCTATGGAAAACAATGCAATATATTAAGCAGGATAAATCTATGCGTCCCTTGGTGATAATAGAGCCATGAGGGGAAATAAAACAGAGCAACGAATGGGATCATTTTTATATCCAAATTTCAAAATGAGTAGCTAAAGGGTACCCAGTGGTTGTAATACTTTGATTTTCAGAAAAGTCTGTTGAGGCAGTCTTCAAAGTCTTAGGGAGTTAATCTGAGCTTTGGGCATCTCATTAATAAGAATATAACAAGGTATTCACCAGGCAATATCTCTATCCATCAGGCAATGTCTCTGGAAGCTTTACCTAATAACCAGCACACACAGGCGCATAACATATATATGTTTGACAATATTAGCGATCTGGGCTAAGGGTGAGTAAAAGTTGTAGCCTGCAGAGTATTGAGAGGTTCGTCAGCTCAGCCCAGTGAGTGCTAAGGCAAATGGCTATGATGTTCCTGTAGGAGGCCCTCTTTCTTCTATACCCACTAGGTATAGAACAGTTGTGGGTTTTACAGGTTGAGGCAGAAGCTAGGTTTTGGTCATGGAGATTTTTAATCATCCCTACCAAGAATCCCCCTTAACCCCTTTCAATATAGAATAGAGAAAGCTCTAAAGACAGATGAACCATAGACTTGCTGCCATCTTTGTACAAATATATGTCGGCCACAGAGAGACTAAAGTTAAAGTTGAGCAATCTAACGGCTGAAATAGAGGGTTGGAGGGAGGGTACAGTGTATGGCATAACCATGACCAGTTGCTTCCGAGTTGATTCTGACTCATGGTGGTGACCCCATGTGTGTAAGAGTAGAGCTGTGCACCATTGGATTTTCAATCACTAATTTTTTGGAAGTAGATCACCAGGCCTTCATTCCAAGGCACCTCTGGGTGAACTCAAACCTTCAACCTTTCAATTAGCAGCCAAGAGCATTAACCTTTTGTACCATATAAAAAAATATACACTAGAGAGGGTGACTGTTTGTTGGGATGATATGAGGCCATCATGAAGAAGCTCCCTACAAAGAACTCCACCACTGCACTCCAGGTCTCCCCCTGCAACTCTAAAATGCCTGAAATCCAGTCATTAAAGTATCACTCTTTTGAGTGGTTCATGATGCAACGGGAGGAACATCAAAGCATATTGCTAACAAGCTGCCAATAGTTATTCCATGAGAAAAGTCTCCCATCATGGAGGCAGAAGACCAGGAAGATCTCAACCAGAGATATGCTCTAGAGCAGCATTTATAGGCCACAAACTACAATTAATTTTGTAATATTATGCTAACATTTTTCTGAGGTGATTTACAAGATCTTTCTTGCCTCTCTTTTATCACAGTTGATCCTCACAACATCTTTATAATATAGGTGTGATTTTATTCATTGTGTAAATGAAGCAACCAAAACTCAGAGAGGGTAAGGGCCTTCATTTGAATCACCCAGATTATTGGTAGGAGAGCCAACATCAAACCTCAGTTCTTTGATTCTTAATCTAATTTTATTTTCAGTAATTCTAGGAATGTTGATCAATAGACCTACATTCCAGTCTTGGAACTGATTGAGATCACTGCTTGGCTTTTATCGAGCTACTTATATATCCCTTGATTCTTCCCATAATTAGCAAGAACAAAATGAGACATATAAGCACTCTTTTTTTTATATATATATTTTTGAATTTAGGAGCATCTAACTCACCAAGATCCCGAAACCTAACAACTCATATTCTGATTTCTCTGAAGGCAGTGGGAAGTTACTAATAGGAATCAAAGACTTAAAGCATTAAAGCCCCTATTCGGGGGAGGGAGGATGTTAGCACTGTAAAACGATCACGGAATAATTGGCAAATATTAAATTTTAAATAACCATGGAAAATTTGGAAATCATATCAGTGATTTATTTTGGGGGTGTAAACATTTTATTTATTACATAACCACTACTTACTAGTAACTGAGCTAGACATTTCAAATCAGAGATGAATGTAAGATGCCTACAGTGAGTGAACCTAGTCAATTAATGTAATAAGATCTGTGGTACAGGTGAACACATACATACAAGAACACATAAAGCACTATGGGATTTCTACATGAAAGAAGGGCCAAATTTTATGGAAGAAATGATATTTGAATTAGATATAAATGATCAGAAGTGTTTTTCACTTAGGGTTGAGTATGGAAGTGGGAACATCTAGGCAGAAAGACTAAAAAACCATTTGCTGTCCAGTCAATTCTGACTCATAATGACCCTATAAGAAAGAGTAGAACTGCCCCCATAGAGTTACCAAAGAGCGGTTGGTAGATTCGAACAGCTGACCTTTTGGTTAGGAGACAAGTTCTTAACCCCTGTGCCACCAGGACTCCTGGGAGAGGGACTTGCATTATGCAAATTCATGAAAAATATGTATGGCTGTAGCATGGAACACAGGTTTAGAAACCTAAAAAGAGGAAGCTAGAAAAGTATGTCAGTAGCTGGTAGTAAGAGACTTTTGTTTTGTCAGAAGCTTTGGGATTAGTTTACAGACAATAAAGAGATGCTGTTGTTGTTGTTGGTCGCCATCGAGTTGACTCCACTGAATTGATGTGTGCAGAGTAGATTTACTCCATAGGGTTTTCAAGACTGTAACCTTTCAGAAGGAGATTGTCAGGCCTGTCTTTTAAGAATTAAGAATTAGCAGAGTTTAAAAGAACACATTATTGTAATTAAAAAAAGAGAAAAAGCTTCTATAAATTTCCTTTTTTATCAGGATCTATGATGTTTCTAAAGTCTAGGTCATGTCATCTTCCTAAAACAGGAAGAGATGGATAATTGAAATTATGAGCACTGCCTAGACCTGGACAACCTTGGAATAGAAGAATTTACACATATGATTATATTAGTTTTCTCGGGTTGCCAGAACAAAGTAACATGAAGTGGAGGCCTTAGAACAGCAGAAATTTATTCTTTTACAGTTCTGGAGACTAGAAGTCTGAAATCAAGGTGCCAACAAGAACATGCGCCCTCCAAAGGCTCTAGACAAGAATCTTTTCTTAATTCTTCTAGCTTCTGACGGTTGCTAACAATCCTTGGTGTTCTTTGGCCTCTGGCAGCACAGCTTCAATCAGTGCTTGCCTCTTCACTTGGCATTCTACCCAGTCTCTACCTCTTATTTTACATGGATGCCACCCCTGTGTGCCTTTGTGTCCAAATTGTCCTCTACTTACAGGAAACCAGAATGGAGAAAGATCCTTTCTTTCCTTTCAGTCATATCAGATTTAGGATCCATTCTAATCCAGTATGGCCTCACCTTAATTTGATTACCTCTGCAAAGACCCTCTTTCCAAATACTGTCGCATTCACAGGTTGTAGGTGGACACGATTTTTTTGGAGGGATATTATTTAACCCAGTACAGTGGTCCTGAGTTCTACTGCTATGCTGTTTTTAACAGGTTGAACAGTTATTTTGTCAAAAAAAAAATCACAATATGACCAACAAGAGGGCAAAGAAATCACTTACATATTTAAGGGAGATAATTTTAGAAAATAAAACCCAGGAAATAAAGAAGATGAAATTATTTAAAGAACTTATGGCAGTGGAGACGATCAAGGGTTAGCTTTTACTAATTATCAATTGACAGTCTTCTTTAAAAAGAAAGATAAAAACAAAACTACAACATAAAGAGAGAAGAAAAGGTTTGAAGGCTTAATTCCTTTGATATTAGAGCTTCTAAAACCCTTGGAAATCTCTTTAGAGAATGAAGACTTCAAATAGGGCTGAGGCAAACTTTGGAGTGGCCAATTCGGAGCAGATGGCGGCAGAGTCAGTCATTCTCCAGGGAGAGGAATTAGATCCCTCTTAGCCTCAGATACCTCTCTATTTGGTCACCCTTAGAACAACTCTCTTATAAATGGCTTCGGAACTTTCTTCAGGCTCTTCACATCAGACCTTTTCTGAACGAGTCCATCCACTTCCTTTGTATACCCAGAAGCTCAATTAACTGGGTCACAGCTTGAGAAAGAAAAGGGTTGCTAAGAATCCAGCACGAGGCCAGAGAGATTATGAGGAATTGGGGGTGGGGTGGGGAGCAGGATCCATCATTTAATTGATTTCTTATATCTTTTCTGTTGACTAGCCATTTAAACAAGACTTTTCAATGGCCCTGGTGAAAGTGTTGCTTCTGGAAAAAAAAAAAAAAATTCTGGAAGGTGTATAAAAAAAACCAAACCCCTTGCCGTTGAGTTGATTCTGACTCATACCAGCCCTATAGGACAGAGTAGAACTGCCCCATAGGATTTTCAAGAAGCACCTGGTGGATTCACACTGCCAACCTTTTGGTTAGCAGCATAGCTTTGGTTAGCAGCCATAGCTCTCAACCACTAAGGTGTATTATTTTTTTATTACCACTAAGGTGTATAGACACCAGGAAAAGTCGTGAATGTCACAGTGATCTCAGGTAGGCAAGGACCACAAAGTTGGGAGAGGCAGGACGGCTGAGAAGCACGCAGACTTCACCATTGCCACATGGTCCCCATCCAAGGTGCGAGAACAACAACAAAAAAAAAAAACAAATAATTTTACTGGCCCTAAGTTCCCTTTCTAGCTGCTTCCTAGTCTCTTGTCAACTTTTCTCATGCTAATTTCTCGAAAGGTTTTCTATTCTCTGTCCAGTTTTCTCATCTCCCAGGTGCTGCTCAGTGCACTCTGCCAGAAGTACTCTGTCAGGTCACTATGACTGCCAGATTGCTAAAGACAGTGAGCTCTTAAACATTGCTTATTTTACTAGGCCTTTTTGTATTATTTGATATTATACTTTCTTCCTTTTGTCTGATGATTACAATAACAAGGTAATAACTCACATTCATGAAGTGTTAACTATTTGCCAGCCATTGTGCTAATTATGCATTAACACACCTCTGATTTATGTTTCTGGAATGCACATCTGACCATGGAACCCCTCTGTTTGGATGGACTTCCATGTCCACCACAATATGAAGCCCTGTCTCATTAACAAGCCCCCAAGCCCCCTGTAGATATGATCTCCACCTTTCTCACTAACCTGGTCTTTAGTCATTCTCTACCCCACAGTCTAGGCTCCAGCAATAGAGGTATGCTCACTTGTAGTGCCCTGCAGCTACAACACTCTTCAATATTCTCCACTTTGTGCTGTCACTAGGACTATTTCTTCTGCTTAGAATAACCCTTCCCCAACTCTTCCTTTCTACTTCGTCATCTAAGACACAGTACAGTCCTTCCCTCTTGTAATATCAAGTCTGTATCGGTTTTCTGGAACTGCCATAACAAAATAACACAAAATTGGCTGGCTTGAATTAATAGAACTTTATTGTCTCATAGTTCTGGAGACTACAAGTTGCGTTCAAGATGTTTTCAGGGCCATGCTGCTGCTGAGGTTCTAGGAAAGAATCTGTCCCCATCCCTCTCTTGTAGTTTCTGATGGTTCCTGGAAATCCTTGGTATTCATTCACTTGTAGATGCATAACTCCAATCTTTGCCTCCATCTAAACATAATTGTCTATGACCATACCACCCTGAACGTGCCTGACCTCGTCTGATCTCGGAAGCTAAGCAGGGTTGGGCCTGGTCAGTACTTGGATGGGAGACCGCCTGGGAATACCGGGTGTTGGAGGCTTTGGAAACCCTGGCGGCATAGTAATTAAGTGCTACAGCTGCTAACCAAAAAGTCAGCAGATTGAATCCACCAGGTGCTCCTTGGAAACTCTATGGGGCAGTTCTACTCTGTCCTGTAGGGTCCCTATGAGTTGGAATTGACTCCACAGCTACGGGTTTGGGTATTTTTTAAACATAACGGTCTTTGAACAGGGTCTCTTTATTATCTGTTCTCTTCTTTTATAAAGACACCACTCACATTGGATTAGGACCCACCCTACTCCAGTATGACATCATGTTAAGTTAACTGATAACATCTTTAAAGGCCCTATTTCCAAACAAAATCACATTCATGGGTATCAGGGGTTAGGACTTGAATATATATTTTTCAGGGACACAATTCAATCCAAAACATCCTCTTACCCTAAATTGTGTTTGTCTCCCATCATACATTTGTTCTCTTTCTTCATTCGCCTTTCATGTTGTTGTTGTCAGTTGCCATCGAGTCAATGGTGGTCACCTATTATTTAGTTTTGTTTCTTTGATGAAAAGACAATGTTTTACTGGTGTCGGTTACTTCCAAATGGCTCAGTTCCTGACATATAGTAGGTGTTATGTATTGAATTTTGTCTTCCCAAAATATGTGTGGGAATCCTAACCCTTGACCATGAATTGTAATCTAATTCAATCTAATGTAACATAATCAATTAGTTAAGTTTATATTCTTGTAACATGTATCCTAAACTTAATCATTTCTGAGTATGAGCAGTAGAGACATGCAGGGACACACTAGAGAAGACAGAGGCCATGTGAGGGTCATCTACAAGCCAAGAAACAAGGAATGCCCAGGATACCTGCAAGGAAGAAATCAGCACAGCCAAAATCCTAATTTGGACTTTTAGCCTCAAGAACCGTAAGAAAATAAATTTCTGTTATTTAAAGACACTCACTTGTGGTATTTCTGTTACAACAGCACTAGAAAACTAAGACAGTAAGTGTTCAGTGAAAGCTGGTTGAAGGTTTGGATGATTTGGAAAAAGCTATGTCTGGGCACAGTGTGGTAGAGGAAATTGACTTGAGTTTATATCTGTCATGAAGAGGCAACGCATAGTCTAAAACAGGGGTTGGCAAACTGCAGCCTTTGGGCGGGTTGTCTGCTCTTTGTAAATAAAATATCATTAGATGACAGCCACACTTTTTGCTTATAGCCTATCGTGGATTTTGTGTTAAAATGTCTGAACTGAATAGTTATGACAGAGAATGAGTGTCATGTAAAGTCAAAAATATATATTACCTAGTCATTTATAGAAAAGAGTTTGCCAGGCCCTGATGTAATGTCTATGCCCAAATAGGCATTACAAATCAAACTTGGTCCTGGAAGAATAGATGGCTACGAGTGGCCAATGCAGTGCAGGGAATGTGCAGCCAGAAGGGTCTGTGGTGATGCAGGTCCTGAAGGGCAAGGAGCCTTGAAGTCTCAAGCAACCAATCAATTTAAAGCATCACTCTAATCAGTTACTAGAGTGACAGGAGACAAAGCCCAGCTTTGCCAGTGGTGTTGAGGGATGATATCTGGAAAGGACTCAGCCTTAGGTCCTTTCTCAGGCAGGCTGGGGTTCTTAATAATCCAAGTCAACAGATTACTTATTGAGCACCTACTACTTTCAGTCACTGTTTCAGGGATTAACAACAACAACAACAATGATGACAGTTTACATTTATTGAGCACTGTTACAGATTGAATTGTGTTCCCCCAAAGTATGTGTCAACTTGGCAAAGCCATGATTCCCAGTATTGCACCCACCATTTTGTCATTTGAAGTGATTTTTCTATGTGCTGTAAATCCTACCTTTATAATGTTAATAAGGCAGGATTACAGGCAATTTTGTTAATGAGGCAGGACTCAATCTACAAGATTAGGTTTTATCTTGAGTCCATCTCTTTTGAGATGTGAAAGAGAGAAGCGGGCGGAGAGACAGAGAACCTCATGCCACCAAGGAAGCAGCCCCAGGAGCAGAGTGCATACTTTGGGCCCGGGGTTCCTGTGCTGAGAAGCTAGAAGCTGCTAGACCAGGGAAAGGTTGATGACAAGGACACTTCCCCAGAATCCACAGAGAGAGAAAGCCTTCCCCTGGAGGTGTCACCCTGAATTCAGACTTCTAGCCTCCTAGGCTGTTAGAGAATAAATTTCTGCTTGTTAAATATTTGTGGTATTTCTGTTATAGAAGCACTAGATAACTAAGTACTGACCAGGAACGGTGCTAAGCACCTTTTGTGTAGTATTTAAATTCATCTTGCGATATTCTAATTACACAGATATATTTCCAAATTCACTTAACAGGTAAAGAAACTAGAGAAGAGAAAAAGTAAGTGACATGCTCTAAAATCACAAACTACCAAAATTTGAAGCTGGAATTCAAACTTAGGCAATCTGATTCCAGAGAATCTGCCTTTAATCCACACTACCTAGCGCCGCCTCCTTGTTCAAATGGGGCTCTCTTCACAGATCGCAGGGAAGTTCTGCAGGAAATTGAGGCATATACCCTGGAGAATAGACTAGGGTCTATTTTATATAGTGGGATTTAAATGGAGAGTCCTTATGGGGGCTTAGTGTGCTTAGGAACCCACCATCCTGGATGCTGTGTTGAAGGACATACCACCGATTCCAAACCCTATCAGCTGATGGTGCTAGTGTCAAAGCTCTGACCCCTCTCTGACTGGATGGCTTTTGGAAGGGCCCTGAGCCCCCAGGTAAAGGGCTCAGAGAAGCAGGGACTAAGTGATGCGATAGAAAAAGAAGCAGGCACACTGGAACAAACTCAGGATGTGGGATTTATTCCAGTAACTGCCTGTTTCCCATTACTGTTCTGCTTCTTGCCATGATGCCCTTGGCTCTGAACTTCGTGTGGCCACAGAGGGGACAGGTGAAGCTAAGACCAAAATGCCACTGCTTTGCACAAAACTTCAACTTACCTTTCAGGGAGCAAGAGCCAAGCAGAGAGATAGACCAGGACTTGGTCAATAAGACCCAAAGAAAAGAGAATTCGATGGTGCTTATTAATACAGAGTGGCCCCTTGCAGAACAAAATGTAATGATTGATGCTGCATGTGTGCAAAATAGCTGTGTGTTTTGGGCTGGTACAGTCTTGCAGCCAGAGCCCTAAACCTTGGAGGCCATCCTGCAACCACATGCGTTTCCCCCACGCTTTGGGGCCCCTGTGTGTCATTAAGGCTCTTTCTTTGTAGCTTTCATTAGCGTGGATAATAACTTGCTAATGTGTTTGTTATATCGTGCTCCAATCTGCTTCATGTTTTCTCTCTCTCTTGCTCTCTAATAGTATTTATTGGAAATATCTTCACGGCCAACTGAAAGAAAATTTCATTACATTTATTTCTATTTAAGTACATTACTTATCCAGAATAGTAATATATTCCCACTCTACATTCATGTATCAATGTGACCATGTTATGTTCTCCCCCTCAATTTGTTTTTTATGGCAGGAAATAATGAATTTAGAGAAAATCAGTTTGCGGTGCATTCCGTGAACATTTTCCCTGGGTTTTGAGATACGCGTTTTGCAATGACTACCCTCTGAGGAGTCAACAGCCCTGCTCAGTACACATATGAGTGAAATAAAATGAGAACTCACAACGGTCAACATGGATAGTAGTAAAAGCTTTCTCTTTTTGATCATCTCTGATGTGTTATGCCTTGGTCTCTGTACTGTATATAACTTATGCCACTAAATCTTCACAACAACTTTGCCGGGTCAGAATAATGACCGCTACTTTATAGATCAGAAATTGAACTCAGAGACACCAAATAAAATTCCAAGAAATGTATGTGGATAAGACGCAGAGTCAGTGCTTACATTTATGTCTTTTACTCTCAAGCTTTGTTCTTTCCACAGTATGCCGCTGTCTCTGACTTCCCACCACCAGCTAATGCCCTGGGCACCATGGGTTTAGGAGCTCACGGTTCAGCCTAGAAGAATGAGCTGTTGTCGTTAGGTGCAGTAGAGTCAGCTCCAACTCACAACGACATTATGTATAACAGAACAAAATGTCGCCCAGTCCTATGCCACCCTCACAATGTTCGATTCCACTGTTGCAGTCTTTGTGTCAATTCATCTCATCGAGGGTCTCTCTCTTTCATGCTGATCCTCTATTTTACCAAGCATGATGTCATTTTCCAGCTATTGGTCTCTCCTGATGACATGTCCAAAGTAAGTTCCTTGCTTCTCAGGAGCATTCTGGCTGTACTTTCTCCTGAACAGTTTTGTTCATTCTTCTGGAATTCTATCGTATATTCATTATTCTTCACTAACAATGAAATTTCAATGTGTCAGTTCTTCTTCTAAACACATATGAAAAGGTAATTAATTGAGCAGGACACTGCATGTGCCATCCTGCATGGCGAAAACAACCCGAAGAGATAGAGAAGGGAGAGCTTCTGGAACTGGGGTGGCCAAGAGTGAGGGTTGAACAGGATGTGAAAGAAAAGTTAACTTATCAAGAGGCGATATGACAATTTTGGAACTAGCCACTATCTTTGGAACCAGCTTACGGTTATTACAATGAAATCATGAATGACAGATAGAGAGACATGAGATTAATGGATTAATTACACAAGAGTTTTTTGTTAGTGCTGTTCTTGTTCTAACCTTAGACCTTTATGGACACTTTAAGGTTCTAGCATGCATTATAAACATCCAAGAGAGAATTTTTCTAACTTTATTTTTCTAGCCCTGGTGGCACAATGGTTAAGAGCTCTGCTACTGACCAAAAGGTCAGCAGTTTGAATCTACCAGCTGCTCCTTGGAAATGCTATGGGGCAGTTCCATTCTGTCCTATAGGGTTGCTATGAGTCAGAACTGACTTGAGGCAACAGGTTTGGTTTTTTTGGCTGTATATATATATATATATATATATATATATATACCCACACACACACACATATATATACATACATATACACACACATATATATACATACATATATACACACACACATATATATACATACATATACACACATGCATGTGTATATACATAGATATATATGTGTGTGTATATATACATATATATATATGGACATTTGGTAGAACTAGGGTTTTGTAGAAACAAACAAGGTTAATAAAAAAACAACACAGCTTATTGAAGTTTGGGTAGTCTATGAGTTGCTTTAAATATACTGTCATTTGATTTGATCCACACAACAAAGTTATGCTCAGATATTAGCATAGACATTTTATGGTTGAGGAAATTGAAGCTTTGGTGGTTGAACAACTCGCTGAAGTTCACACAATAATGGACAAAATGAAATTCAAATAAAGCCTCCTGATTCTTGGTCCAATAGCACTTTTCTTTTTCTAACAGCTTCTATAGATATTCCCCATAATGTCCCTTGCCACTCTAGGTTCGCCCTAATAAGCAATTATCTTCTGCAAGCAATACTGACCACTGTCAATTACTTTGCACTCTTTTAGGCAGTTCCATGTTGAGGCTGAATTTTCCTATTAAAAGCTCACCGTATAATTGGCCGCGATCACCTTCAGCACCACCTTCATTCCCCTAAGCAACCCACTCTTTCCCCATAGCGCCCGTTGCATGCATCCCTCTTCTTGCCTTTCAGAGCCCTGCAGTTCTCAGGTAGTGTCTCCAAATAAGCAACCTTTTAATGATTGAATGACCGTGCAGGTGACTGTGGGAATATGCATGAAAGCTTAATTTTATTTCCTGCCTTGCTGCGTGAATGTTGGCTAGAAAGATGACTCTGTCTAAAGTGTACAACATCACAGAGCGCAGATCGCTTCCCCTGCATTTGCACAGGGCTGATAATCAGCTCTCCAGGTAAACAGGCAGACAGATGAAGCCCGTTATCTGAAAAGGTGTCAGCGTCCTGTTAGCATCTGTACCTGTCTTGACTTTACGCTCTCATAGCAAACTCAGCAGCAGACTGAGTACCCCAGATCTTCTCTCCTGATCGGGTTGAGTAAATGATGCTGCCTGGAAACAGACAATGAGACAACACCTCTCTAGAATCACAAGAGAATCAACTACTACCATGAGTGATTTTGTCAGATAGCTGAAAGTTACACACCTAAGTGGCCCAACATGAAACTCTTTCAGAATGCTCAGATTGAAAACTCTCAGTATGCATGAAATCCCTTCTTGGGATAGCGCTCACTTATCAAGCGTGGACTATGTTCCAGGCACTATGACAAATACTGGGGATAAAACCAAGATTTTTAATTCATGGGCCTCAATGTTAACCTCCATTCTGCCTGTTCAGAAGAGCTTTATGCTCCCTCCCTGATTCCTGGGTCTGGTCCACATAGGTGAGGCTGTTGGATAAGTGACCCTGAGGTAAAAAAAAAGGTGTTTTTGTAAATATACTGCCATTCAGTCCGCGAACATTCCCCAGTTGCCAACCATATGCATAGCTTTAGTCGCTGCTGATACCAAGTTAAATAAAAGCAAAGTGCCTTTTGGCTGGAGAGACACAAGCTGATCAAAACACAGACAGAGACATATACAGAGGGTAGTGAGAACCTCAGCACTATATCTGCATTCAAATAGTCATATGCTTATGCATTTTCCAGGTTTTCCGCAGGGGCAGAATGGTACTTGACAAGTGGAATCAAATTAAGAGGAGTCCACAGAACCCTCTGATACATTCGTACTTAAATTAGCGCAGCTCATTCTATCATGGGGGGGGGGAACTGACATCATTTCTATTCACTTGTATGCTCACCAGCCTCCTTAATACAGCTTCAGGGATTAAATGTTTCCCAACAGACAATGCAGGTGTCACTTCTGAGAAACGAGCACACTCTGTTAACACTAAAGGTGGCAGCCAATTCTGGAACTATAATTGGAGCTTTTCTTCTCCATTCCAGTTGCATGATTTCTCTTTCTCTTCGGTGACTTCTCCAACTTTATAAATGAATACAAAGACTCAGCCTCATGCTGCAGCAACGATATTTGCTTAATCCCTTTAGCCATCTGTGAAGCAGAAGTACCCCACTCTATCAATTCATGTATGTGTGCATGTGGGTATAATACAAATAATAAATCCAATGAAGCCCACCTGAATGCATATTTGTGTTTATTTAGAGATTTAAATAATGCGGGACAAAGCCATGGCTGTGAACTGTAAAATAATCTTCAGAGCTGGTTGTTCTCATTGTCCATTAGCACGTGAACGTGACCATTGATCTTTAATTTTATTCTGTATGTAAGATGATTCACCCTTAAGAAAGTGTACTATATGCAATTCTAGAATTTGCTCTTAGCCAAATTCAAATTCTATGTGGTGTTAACTCATTTGTTTTTCATTAAGTTCTTTATTAACAGCCAAATCCCTTGATTATTACACTTCTCTGAACTTTCTTGTTAATCTTACTTACAAGTCACATAATGCCTGAATACATTTCTCTGAAATGTTGTTGAGATAAAAGGGCTGACAGTGACAGTAATTAACTTCTAAATAAATATTAAAATAAGAGGGCATTGTAAATACCCCCAGTGCAATGGATACATGCCTAAATCCCTAGGATGCTAGGCAGCCAGGCTGTCACCATTTAAGCTTTGCTATTTTTACTGATTTTGGAAGACGTTTTCTTTATACTATTTAGCCTACTTAGCGTCTTCTTTTAGCTCTTGATTTTAGCTATAACTTATATTTTACAGTTTTCTTTTCACACATTTGGCCCCTTAACCATATGCTCTCCTGTTTAATTCTACACAGCTCACTTGCATATATAAATTCTCACTAGGTAGGAACCAAACTCAATGGTTTCCTCTTCCCATCTTCCACTGCACTATAGTGGATCCTTGCACACAGCCTGCTGGAAACCCAATTGGTGCTTCACATGTTTGTGTTGAATTGGCATATATTTTCTCACAGATATTTATGTCAAATTTGACACACACCAAAAAAAAAAAAAAAGGCTGAGAAATTGTCCTGCAATTGGCTGATAACTTCCCGGCCACTGGGAAGCTGACAGTATGCTAGCAAGAGTGGGAAGCATGCATTTGGCTGACTGGGTTCAAATACTAGTCTTGACACTGATTAGAAGTGTGACTTTGGACAGGTACTTAACACCTCTGAGTCTTCATTTCTTCAAATGAGAATGTGGAAGAAACAATACTTCTCTAATAGAGATATTTCCATTATTAAATGGCACGATACAAGTTAAGTTCTTCATCCAGAGCTCAACCATGAACAGCTATTACAATCTTTATCAGTAGCTGGGATGAGAGATCTCAGAGTTGTGATGCTTTGAAAAAGCTTCCTGAAAGAGGTGCACACACAGCAACCTCAATAACCTAGATTTACCCAGATATATTGACTAATTTCTTTATGGGAACACCAGTAAGTGATGAGGCTGAAGCTATGTTCATGTGACAGTTTAGCTTTTACTCCCGAGAGTGGAATGTGCTATTGTTTCTCTCTGACCCTTGCCCATAACCTGCACCCATCTTCAGAAGAACAAGCATGGCTGATGGATCGGCAGCAACCTTCCTGTTGTTAGTTTTACAGCCAAGGGCAGCTGCACAGGTAAATGTCAGAAACTTTTTTGATGGAGTCAACTCAAAAAAACTGAACAGGTCAAATATAAGAATCCTGAGCATATACGAGGGCAAACATGCAGCGCTTAAAGGTGGCTAAAATATTGAAGATAAGATCAAGGAGTAACAGGGCAGATTGTAGAAATGTCTGCCTGTGATTTTCACATGTTCCTTGATACGGGTTATAGTGCGTAAATGAAGAGTACTTAAAGGGGCAGGCCATGCTCTGTCACCTTGTTCCTTTGGACTTCTCTGGTGTGTGTGTGTGTGTGTGTGTGTGTGTATTTTATATGAAGTTTGTGATGCCAAAAATCAGGCACATAGTATTAGAAAGAGGTCACATGGTCTCTTCAATCTGGTTGAACAATAGCTTAATAATCCAAATTGGGAGACTTTGGAGCAGGTAAACACATAAGTTGAGGGGTTCACTGCCTACATGGCATGTAGGGAGAAGAGGACAGCATAATGCCATGGAGAACCCTGGCCTGGCTGTAAGGTTACCCCAGTTTTAATCTTGGCAATGCCACTCATCACTGTATGGTGTTAAGCAATGATTTTCAAAGGGTGGTCCTGGACCAACAGCATTGGCATTGCCTGGGAATTTGTTAGAAATGCAAACTTTAGGGCCTCACCCCAGAACCTACTGAATTAGACTTTGGGGTAGGGCCCAGCAACCTCTTCTATAAAGCCCTCTAGGTAATTCTGATGCATGCTCAAGTTGGAGGACCACTCTGAAGTGAGGAACGTTGGTAAATTTGTGCTAATATTCTCTGTATTTGCACTGCATTTATGGGTCATCATGTTTTCTACGAATGTGAAATCAAGGAGTTCTTTGGAGGCAGAATTTTGCAGCCATGGATGAAAACAGTTCTTGTTATGTATTTTCTGGCTTTTGATGTCCCTCCACTATGCCTACACATTACCGTTAAGTCAATTACAACTCATGGTGACCTCATGTGTGCAGAGTAGAATTGCACTCCATAGGCTTTTCAAGGTGGTGAACTTTTAGAAGCAAATCATCATGTTACCGGGCAGAAAACCCAGGTTCTCACTCAACATGACTCATAGTGTCCAATAAACAAATGATAGACCGAGGTGAGAGACAAAAAAGACACCTTTATTTCCTTGTACAAGGAAATGGAATTAGTTGGTGCTTACTGCTGCCAAGACTGCTTGCCAAAGATGGGCAGGCAGGTTACTTTTAAAAGGGTTTACAGGTAGGAAGTTCATACAAGTTACAAATTGTAATGTTTTTAATCCTACTACGCAGGCACAATGGGGTTTACATATAGCCTGTAAGCAAAAGCAGGATTCAAATGAAAGCTGATAGGGGGAGCCCAGCAAAGGAAATGATTTTACAATACCAGACTGTAGGGGAGGAAGCCAGGTAAAGAATAGAGCAGTGTGAGGGTTCTGTCTCAACCAGGCCTGTCTTCAGAGGCTCTTCTGCGTAGGTTAGAACTGTCAGCCTTTCAGTGAGTAGTCAAGCGCTTGAACATTTGCACCACCACTAAATCTAGCTGCCAACTAAGGGCAAAGTGGCTAGTAGCCAGGGCTCAGAATCTGAGCGGATGCTGTGGAAAACATGTTTTCAGGTTTTGAGAACATCTTGATCCTTGCGTTGGAGAGGATGATACACCAATCTTTGAAGCCTCTGTGATAAATAAGGCCAGGGACTGCAGTTATAAGGCAGAAAGTCTTTCTTCTTGTTTCCTCCTTTTCAGGGAGCTGTTTTCAAAGCTCACTATATAATTGCAGCCAGTGGTGGTACTGATGTTGATATTTCCCCATTCAGACCACAAATCTGTATTCTAGTTAATTGGGCCTTAGGTTAATTCAGGTTGTAGTCTGAGGACTAAAATGAGATTTTTAAGAATTTAAGATTTACAGAGTTTGAAACCTCTTTGCATATATAAAGAGAAAAGAATGCTTTAGATTATTGAAGCTTGGGCAGCCATGCTGGGAGGATGGAAACAAACCGGTCAAGTGGCACCACCACTTTGGCTGAGTCTTCTTCTTGCCATGGGTCTACCAGGTCTTAGAGAGACCACCTGCTTCTAAGAAGGAAATCAGACGGGCACTTTCAATTTCATAGCTCTCACCTGTCCTTACTCTAGATTTATTTTTTCATCTATTTTCCAATCTTGTTTCTCTAAATTCAAATAGTTTTCCAGTCTAACCTGCAATCTTTTTGTGCGACCATTTATAATTTTTCATTTTTCTCCCAACATTTTTCTTTCTCTTATGTTGTAATTCCTCCCTGTTTTTACTCACTGCTATTTCCTTTAATTTTGTTTATAATTTATTCTGTAAATGTGCTCCTTGTGAAAGCCTCATATGAGATGTCATTTCTGTGATGATACTAAAGACAACCAGTCAGGAAATATTATTTCTACTTCTCTGTGATCAGCCCAATTATTCATACTTAGTGTTGATTAATTTGTAATCAGAAGTTTAAAAAGCAACGTTCCATTTATGTTATGAAAAAATGCAATTTTAGACCATTTTGCACTGACGTACATTCTTAAAGAATTAGATGTGCTTAAAATCAAATGATGAAGGTGCTTTTTCAATGAAGTACATGTTTTAGTTTCAGGTCTTTTATAGTTCTCATTTTTCATAGTCTGCTCACTTACTCCTTCAATACATAACCTTATACAATATATGTGGTACAACAGTCCATTGTATTCTATATAAGGAATTCAAATTCCTCCATTCTATAAGCGTGTGTTTAGGGCCTACAGAAACGTCACGGACTGCAGGGCAAAGGGCACTGAACAAGCAACAAGAGGACACATTTCTTTCCTGCCCTCTCCTCTTACTTGAGTGAGTCTCTGAATGGCACAAACGGTTAAGCACTTGACTATTAACTGAAAGACTGGTGGTTCAAACCTACCCAGAGGCCTAGTGATCTGCTTCCTAAAGGACACAATCTTGAAAACTCTATGGAACACAATTCTACTCTACAACACATGGGGTCACCATGAGTCAGAATCCACTAGATGACAACTGGTTTGGTTCCCCTTTCTTGATGTGTGAATTTAAATGAGTAACTGACCTGTCTGGATCTCAGATTCTTTCCTAAAATATTATCTGCCAAACCTACTTCCCAGAACTCTGGGGGGTCAGATAATATAATGCTCATGAGGCAGCTTTGTAAATAGTTAAGTTGTTACTCCCAATTCTGTACTGGACATTGCCACTTAGAGATAATGAAGCCGTGACAAAATTATGGGAACTCATCATTCTCTCCCCAAATTTTCCTCTCTATGTACCTTATTTCAGTAGATGGTGCCACCACCACCAATAGAAACCCAGATATAACCTTGGGGCTTCACTTTTCTTCAACAATCATATCCAGTCAATCAATAATTCCTATAGATTCTACTATTTATCTTCATCTTTATCTATCCCTTCTTTCTCATTCTGACTGTAATCACCTTAGCCACCACCTAATTCTTCTGACTAGAATACCAAAACAGCTTCTTAATCATTATCCCTAACTCTAGTCCTATATGACTTCAACCCATTGTTTGTTTTTTTTTCTTTTTTAAAGGGACACAATAATCTTTTTAATGTTTCACACATGATCCTTTATTCCACTTTAAATCTTTCAATGGCTTCTTTGTGCCTTTAAGATATGGTCTAAACACACTAAAATGTCTTCTATGGCTGTTCTTGACTTGATGTCTAATCACATATACTTTCTTTTTGGTTCTCCAAATATTCCATATTTCCTCTCACCTGTAGGGTATTGCCCATCTCTTTCTGTCTTCCTGGACTACTTTCTCCACAGTCAATCTCTACTCCCTTTCCTATTTACCTTGCCAAATCTTACTAATTTCTGTTTAAACATTACTCTCTATGGGGGGCAAAAAAAAAAAAAAAACATTGCTGTCAAGTTGATTCCGACTCATAGCGACCCTGAAGGGCAGAGTAGAATGGCTCCATAGCGTTTCCAAGGATTCGAACTGCCAACCTTTTGGTTAGCAGCCACAACTCTTACCCACTGTGCCACATCCCTGGATTATCTCCCTTTGGTCAGATCCTATTACTATGTGCCCTCATAACATACTGTGTTTCCCATCATAGCTCTTAATATTGGTTATAATTGCTTGTGAAAACCTTCTCTTGGACTGTAAGCTCCATGACAGTAGAGATAACGTCTACCTTGTTCATCATTGTTTCTCCACTAAACATCTGTTGAATAAATGGAAGGTTATAGTTACTCAGAGGAAAGCAAGATATGATTTCTATTTTAAAGAAGCCTAAATTAAATATTCGCAAATTATAGGGATGCAAGGCAATATATGGTTGTTTTTGTTGTGTTAGTTGCCTTCAAGTTGATTCTGAATCATGGGTAGAACTGCTCCATGGGGTTTTCAAGACTGTGACCATTTGGAAGCAGAGTGGTACCTCTGGGTGGGTTTGAACTGCCAACATTTCAGCTAGTAGTTGAGAGATTATTTGTGCCTCCCAGGGACTTCTCAACTTATGGTAGGTGATTAATAATAATAATGATAATAATGCAATAGCATTTGTATGAAGCTAATTCCGTACTAGGTGCAGTGCTAAGCCTTTCATATGTAAGCTCATTTAATTTTCACAACAAACCTATACGCTTATAATATTATTTTTATTCTCATGTAAGACTGAAAGAGTTTATGTGACCTGCCCACATGACTTACCTGGTAATATAGGGCTCAGATTCAGCCTTCAGGTAATCTGGCTCTACAATCATGTTCTTTACCTCTAGATTATACTGATTCCTTCAGTAAATGTTCAGCATGTATTAATTAGAGGAGGAAGTCGGTATTAAAAAAAAAAAAGGAAGGAAGAAAGAAAGGAGAGAAGAGACGAAGGGAATTGAAGAGGTAAGAATGAATTTATCATGCATATGAAAAATGGGCTAAATCTGAGTGTATGGAGTTAAGACATAATTTGTTGCTGTGAAGGGAATGTTGTGATCCCAGGGTAAGAATCATGGAGCCCTTAGTAATTAAGAATGAGCAGTTTATCTTATTCCAGCTCAGACTTCTCAACTAAATACTTAAATCAAATGACCTTCTGAATTCTCCACTTGGATGTTTCATGGGCACATGCCTCAACATGCCCAAAACTAAATTTCTGATGTTCCGTCCCCTCAAGTCCCATTAACATGGAAGTTTCTAAGATCTCCTCTTAACACATATATGCCAGAAACGAAGCACATGTAAAGCAAGTCAGACCTTTTCACTTACCTGTTCAAAAGCTTTCAGTGATCCCCACTTAATTCAGAGTAAAAGGCAACATTCCTATAATAACTTCTAAGGTCCAACATGAAAGGAACCCCATTATTTCAATGACCTCTTTTCCTATTATCCTCCCATCCCTTACCCTCACTTGCTTTGACTTGACCACCTTACTGTTCTTCAAGCACATTAGGATTCTTAGGGCCTTTACTTTAGCTGTCTGCTTGGCCTGAAAGGCTTTTCTTCTGAGATACCCATTTGACTATATGTTTCATATTCTTTAAGCTGTTACTCAAGTTTCAAATCCCCATTGAAGCCTGTCAGGCCCATCCTATGTAATACTGCTCTGCGAACACTCCTGATCATGCTCCTCTGTTACACTTTTTCTTTTTTTCCTGCAACACCTCCCCTTAAATATACTGTATATCATCTCCCTGTTATTGTGTTGATCACTTATTTTCTGTTTCATACGGGTATAATTAAAGGTCCATGGGACAGAGATCTCTGGGACAGGGCTGGCTTCAAGTGCAGGCGACCAGTGCAGTTGCACAAGGTCCTTGCTCAGAAAAGCCCTGCGCTTGGTGTTTAACTGTATTGTGGTTTCTGTCTTGATATTCTAGGTAACTTTTTCTTTGAATTAACGTTTTAGAAGTGAAGTCTGTTGGGACAGTGCAGCTTGTGTGGGGGGGTTGGAACCTCACCTCATGCGCTTTTCTGATTTCAGCTACTTCCCCCAGAGGGCTTCTCAATTGTCCTCTCTCCACTCCCTCATACTCAGGGCCCTGACTGGCCTTCCCTTTCCCTTCCCCACACCACAACCTCTGCCAGGGTGTTGTGGGGTACATTCCACCATTACCCTCTATCCAACTGAGGGCCTGGGTACAGGGAGGTTTCTGGTCAGGAGCTGGAAGGTAGCCATATGTTGTCTTACAGTGAAGGCAAGGCAACAGCAGTTCTCACCTTGGACTGGCAATGGCATGGTATATTTATCAGACAACTCCCAGTAGGTGGCCTTCCACCTACCCCTAATCCAGGGACTGAGCACATTCTTTCATGGCGGTTTAAAGCCCTTGAATGGTTATATGTTAGTACAGTGGACTCATGTCATGGAATGAGATACATACTTCCCCACACCAGCTGGGTCTCTGCATTTTCATTTTGCGCTGAGCTGTACAAATCACGTATCTGGCCCTTCTCTGAGGTTCACTAATGAGTCCTAATTGCCTAGGCCTCATCTTTGCACACAGTAGATCCTGAATGAATTTATTCCATTCTCTACTATCAAGTTAATGAGCTAGTTGGAAAAGATAATCCTCATTTTGAGTGCATAATTCCTGGAAAGAGGCAAACTGGAGATTAAATAACTTGGAATAAGAATCTGAGAGAAAGGTAAGAGAAAGAGAACTATCTTAGAAAGATAGCGAGAGAAGGGGAGAAAAAGCCACAGTGGGAGGCTTCAAAGCAAAGGAGACAGCAATTTATACACCTAGGCGTTGACCAAGGCCCAATGGGGACACTGTCACCACAGATTCTGACATTTCCACAATAGAGACTATCAAGCCTCCAGTTTGAAGTAAGGGTAGGACAATACCTCTGTCTTAAAATTGGAGAAAGTACCGTTGCCCCACCTTTCTGCAATAAGCTTTTCAATGCTCAGGGGCTAAGTATAATGGAATCTACTAATCATACTGAAGAGCAAATGATTCTGACATTCTGGATAAAGTTGTGTCCTACTTGTGGGAACTATAATACAGTGTTTACACTGTCATCAAAGGTGCCTGCCTGGCAAAATCAACAATGATGTTAAAACAATGTGCTGAAACAATAGTGGAGAAGAGGAAATTCACAGAGTGCCAATGCATCAGCCCAATGCTCACTTACGAATAAAATTATAAAGGGAAATAGATGTACTTTTGTTTTGGAAAGAACTGGTGATCACAACCTTAGCAAGATGGGCGAACAATGTTAAGACTGGAATAACTGGATATCACATGGCTCCTAACGTGAAGCAATATGAAGTACACAATACCACCTTTGAGATATTCTTGCCAAAAAATGTTTAACCTGAACCTAATCAAGCTTCTAGACTTAAATTCAAGAGTTCTGTGGACGGCACTGGATTTGGAATGGCATGATACTACTTTAATGTAGTAGAGCAGCAAGATAAATGACACCATGAAGAAACAATCAGATAAATTCTGACTGTGGAACATTCAACATTCTACAAGTCCAATACCCTACGTTCTTAAAAAAAGAACAACAAAAAATCCATGGGGAATTTTAAAAAAAAGATGAGGAGACTGTTCAAGACCGAGAGCCATAATTAAATGATTGTTTTTTTTTGGGGGGGGGGTGGGAAAACCTTTCTAAAACATATTTTTGGAAGAATTGGAAAAATTTAATTGGACTGGACCTTAGATTATATCAAAGAATACTATTAATTTTTAAGCATTATAATCATATAACCACACAATTAGGTGTGAGATTGTCCTTTTTCCTATGAGATACATTCAATCTACAAGTTACATTTAAAATGAAATAGCAAAAATATATACGTGTGTGTGGGAGGATGTGTGTAAAGGGGTCCCTGGGTGGTACAAAAGGTTAAGCACTGGAGACTAGTAGCTGAAAAGTTGGTGGGTCAAACTCACAAAGAGGCACCTTGTGAGACAGACCTAGCCATCTCCTTCCGAAAGTTCACAGCCTTGAAAACTCTGTGAGGCACAGCTCTACTTTGCACACATGGGGATGCCATAAGTCAGAATTGACTTGATGGCAACTAATAACAGCAGCAACAATGTGTAGATAGATAGATTCAGAGAAAGAGATAGACAAACAAACACCAAGTGTATGTATTTATGGCGGGCAAAGCCCATTTCGTCTCAGGCTGCACATCATGTAAAACTGTTCTGTTTTCTTCAGTATAAAGTCTAATAATAACTTGTGCTTCACCTTACATTCTCCTCACAGAAGCTCTTTGGGGATCGTACTATCACGTTCACTGTCTGCCCCATCCTCAGATGAATTAAGATGAGTGAAGATGAGTTGGTTGATGGTCTAAACCTCTAGAGCGCCTACTGAGGGCCCTATTATTTATTTTTATTGTACTTTAGATGAAGGTTTACAGAACAAACTGGCTTCTTATTAAACAGTTACTGCACATATTGTTTTATGACATTGGTTAACAACAACCCCACGACGTGTCAACACTCTCCCTTCTCGACCTTGGGTTCCCTTTTACCAGCTTTCCTTTTTCCTCCTGACTTCTAGTCCTTGTCCCTGGACTGGTGTGCCCCTTTAGTCTTGTTTTATTTTATGGGCCTGTGTAATCTTTGGCTGAAGGGTGAACCTAAGGAATGACTTCATTACTGAGCTAAAAGAGTGTCTGGAGGCCATACTCTTGGGGTTTCTCCAGTCTCTGTCAGGCCAGTAAGTCTGGTCTTTTTTTGTGCGTTAGAATTTTGTTCTACATTTTCCTCCAGCTCTGTCTGGGACCCTCTACTGTGATCCCTGCAGAGCAGTCTGTGGTGGTAGCTGGGCGCCATCTAGTTGTGCTGGACTCAGTCTGGTGGAGGCTGTGGTAGATATGGTCTATTGTACCTTTAGTTTTCTTCATTCTCTCTTGCTCCCAAAGGGGTGAGACCAGTGTTGTATCTTAAGATGGCTGCTCACAGGCTTTTAAGACCCCGGACACTACTCACCAAAGTAGAATGTAGAACATTTTCTTTATAAACTATGTTATGCCAATTGAGCTAGATGTTCCCCGAGACCATGGTCCCCTCAGCCCAGCAATTCGGTCCCTCGGGGAGTCTGGATGTGTCTATAGAGCTTCCAGGACCTTGCCTTGTACAAGTTGTGCTGGCTTCTCTAGTATCGTGTCTGTCTTAGCCTTCACCAAAGTTACTACTTCTCTATTTAGTATTCTTCCATTCCCACCCCTCCCCTCCCTCATAACCATCAAAGATTATTTATTTTTTTTTGTGTGAACCTTTTCATGAGTTTTTATAGTAGTGGTCCTATACAATAGTTCTCTTTTTGTGATTGACTTATTTCACTCAGCATAATGCCTTCCAGATTCATCCATGGTCTGAGATACTTCACAGATTCGTCATTGCTCTTTTTTATTGTGTAATACAACATTGTGTGTATGTACCATAGTTTGTTGATCCATTCATCTGTTGATGGGCACCTAGATTTCTTCCATCTTTTTGTTATTGTGAACAACACTGCAGTGAACATGGGTGTGCATATGTCTATTCGTGTGATGGCTTTTATTTCTCTAGGATATATTTCTAGGAGTAGGATTGCAGGATCATATGGTATTTCTATTTCTAGCTTTATAACGAAGTGTCATATCATTTTCCAAAATGGTTGTATCATTTTGCATTCCCACCAGCAGTACATAAGGGTTCCAATCCCCCCACAGCGAGGGCCCTATTATTGCTACCATATTTCCACTAACAGTAATCAGATTGGAATTCTGTAACTTTGAGGTGTATAGCATGCCACTATCATAGCCAGACTAACTCAATCTTCCTGGCCATGGAACTGAAGTCAATCTATGCCCAGACAATTGAAAAGGCAATGGATGACCTAGGATCATAATAATTTATATATATGAGGATAGCCATTTCAACTAAAGAGACCGTAGAAACACTTTTATGAAAGAGAGAACCATATGGCAACTGGTGCATAAAAAATACCAATGCCTTTATACATATCCTAAAGATAACATAGTCATATTAAAAGAAAAACCAAACCTGTTGCCATCCAGATAATTCTGACCCCACATGTTGCAATTTAGAGCTATGCTCCATAAGATTTTCAAAGCTGTGACCTTTCAGAAGCAGATTGCCAGTGGGTTAGTAGTCTAGTATTTAACCATTTGTGCCATGCAGGAACACTATCACAGCCATAGTGGGATCAAAAAAGAAAGCCTGCTTTTATTCTAAGGATACTACTGTATTGATATGTAAATGAGCAAGAAAGATCATGAAATCACCTCAGTGTCAAATACCAATGAGCTTTAATGACAGGTAAGTCTGAGCCTCAAACTATTCTACCTTGAAAATCAATATGGGTATTATGTGAACTCTTCAAAATAAAGATTGTATTTGTCTTAGTTTTCTACTGCTATCATAACACAAATACCACAAGTGGGCAACTTTAAAGAACAGAAATTTATTTTCTCACAGTTCTGGAGGTTAAAAGTTCAAATCAGGGTCTTGGCATATTGATTCTTTCCTTGTAGGTAGTCCTAGGTGTTCCTTGGTTCTCAGTGATTCTCGCAGCTTGTGTGTGCATGTATGTGTGTATCTATGCTGTTCCTTATATAACTCAGAAGTGATTAGATTTAGAATCCACCTTACTGGGGTAATATCTAATTAACATAAAAAAGAAAAGCCTACTTCCAAACAGGATTACATCCACACATACAGGGGTTAGGATTCCAACACAATTTAGGAGGGACACAATTTAATCCATAACACTATTTATACCCAAACTAGCTTCACTATGTTAAAAATCTCAAGAATTTCTAAACTACATAATAGCTTGTAGTCTACAGAAAATCCACCATTTATTTTTCCCCTTAAGGTAAGATTTTTAAGTGTTTTCACAATAGAGAATACTATTTAAAAATATATCATCAAAGGAAAAAAAAATCATAAAAAGATTAATCACATGAGAAAATAAAAACAATCTCTATGTCAAAAATTATCATGAAAATTAAAATAAATAAAAAACAATTATACTTCTCATAAATATTAAAAATGGTTTAATTTACAATCAACTATTAAAAACAATTTTACTGACAAATTGTCAGTAGAAAATTAGATGAAATTTCAAACTCAATCTCAATGCAAATCTCAACAAACATTTTTTATTGGCTTTGGCAGAATATTTTTAAAATAATTTGAAAGAGAGAAGGCATATGAAAAATCAAAATTTAAGGAAGAATAAGAAAGTTATCTAAGTCCTACCAGATACCAGTATATATAATAATCTATAGCTATTATTTCTGAATAGTATTGGTATACAGGTACAGGTATATAAATACAGAAATGGAACAGAAGGACAATTGAGAAACAGACTTATATATGTGGAAATTTACACATTTATATAAGTTTTATACTATTATATATACACAAGTTATGTAAGTGACATTACAAAGCAGCAAGAAAATAATGAATGTTCAATAAGTGATGCTGAGAAATTGTATATATGTGTATATAGCACATATACACATATATATATGTATATAGCAAAATTATATGTATGTATATATAGCAACAAGTTAAACAAGTTAAAAGAGCCCTAATACATATGATATATAAAAATAAAATCCAAATCAATTTAAGTTTTAAATATAAATGTTAATACACATACATAATTTTACATTCTTAGGGAATCTTAGATTAAAAGACAAGTAACTGACATGGAGAATATATTTTCAACTATATACTTACAGTCATTGAAAACTCTATTTGCAGTTCTGAAACACATGGTATCACCATGAGTTGAAATCAACTGGACAGCAACTGGTTTGTTTGTTTGTTTTTTAATCTTATATGATAGTCAAGAGAGTATTGGCCACAATCTGTGAAGTTTGTACGAATAAGAAAACAGAACGAAACAATAAGAAAGAGAAACATTGGCAAAAGATATCCATAGGAACTAAACAGAAGAAAAATAGTACAAATAAAAAATAAATGTATAAAAGAGAAACTAAGGCCTTAATTGTAATCAGGGATCAGGGATTTGAAGAATGGAGCACTAAAATGAAACCACCAGATCATCAGAATGACAAACATTTCAATAACATTGGTGAAAATGCAGACAAAATGGTGCTCTCATAAAATAGTGGTGCTCCAAATTTCATTGTGTATCAGAGGTCAGCACACCTCTATGAAGTGCCAGGTAGTAAATATTTTAGCCTTTGCAGAACATACAGTTTCTGTTGCAACCGCTGTAGCACAAAAACTGCTACTGAAAACACGTAAACAAATGAATGTGGCTCTGTTCCAAATAAAACTTTATTTACAAAAGTAGATCAGGATGGATTTGGCCTATGGGCCATAGTTCGATGGTCCTTGCTTTATATAATAACAATGTAACTTATTTAAAACATACTTTATTTATGTGTCTTTAAGTGATGTAAACCAAAAACCAAACCTGTTGCCACTGACTTGATTCTGACGCATAGCAGCCTCATGTGTTACAGAGGGTTTTCTCGGTGGTAATCTTTACAAAAGCAGTTCACCAGGCCTTTCTTCCATGTAGCTGCTGGGTGAATTAGAACCGCTAACCTCTAGGTTAGCAGCTGATCACAGGCTACTTGGGCCGTCCATATATTCTTCTGTTTTGGAACTATACACCTCTTGGCTCAGAATCTGAGGTGGAAAACTGAGACTGGACTGAAGGACCAAATTTAAAAAATAGCTCAAAGTAGGTAAATGTTCCTAACAGAGGAATGATTAAATAAATGATGGCACAACGACTTGATGGAACATTTGCAGATTTTAAATGTTTGCTAATAAGGAAGAAAAAAGATGGAAGAATGCTAATAATTAAATGCTAATGGTCTACATTTGGACGGAATGACATGCAGCATTTTAAAATATTTAGTCTGTTTCAATTTGTACTCCTTTCATTTACGCATATCTCTAAATTTGTATTCCCAGTTAGGGATATTTCCTAACACTCAGTCTTTGTTCTTTTCCAATGTCTATCTAAGTAACCTTGTTTACATCCATAACATTGACTGTCATATCTACACAGATGTTTTCAAGTCCCAATATGTACTCTGACTGCTCTTTTTTTGCTTCAAATTTTTATAACTATGTGCTTGCAATTCTTTTTGAAAATTTCATCTCCTTGACCAACGTGTGCCAAAGCAAACCTATCATTTTTCCATCAAGACTGACATCTCATTTTTCTTTTCCTAATTCTCTCAATAATAATCGATTTTCCCCATTTCCCAGGATGTACAATCTGTAATAGATTTTGGCTCATCCTCTCATGCTTCTGTCTTCCATCTCTGTATCTTTATGGCAGATCCTATTCATCTCTTACCCAAAGTCACTCTTCCTGCCAGTATCAGAGACCAGCTCCTTATGTTCCAAGATCTGAGTCTAGATAAGTATAAATTAATAACAATCATTCTATTTTCTTTGTTTGTGATTCATTAGGGTTGGGCGTGCAATGCAATTCTGGCTGCTGAGTTCAGAGGTGATATCTACTGAGGAGTTTTCTAGGAAAATCTTCTTCATTCTTAAAAAAATGACACAAATATGGGTCATTCCTTGTTTGTGTGTGTGTCTTTAGGTATTGAGTGAGGATACTTTCTCAGAGTTATTACAGCCATCTAGAACCATGAGGAGATAAGCCCGAGGACAAAAGCCAAATTCCTGAGGATGATGAGTGGAAAGGAGGATGATGACCCAGGTAATAATATTGAGCTCCTGAGTTAACCAACCCTAAAACCGCACTACCATTGGTCTTCTACAACTTTTGGGAAATTTGGGAGCTTGTAATTCTTTTTATGACAAGACCTCCAGACTATATACACAACTCCGATGTTGTGGGCAGACAAACAATTAATATTCAGAAAAACTGAGTTTAAGCCTTTGCTCTGCCATTCAAAAATCAGGTAATATTGGGGATATTGTTTAGCTTTTATAAGTTTCTATATTTACCAATTAGGAATTGCATTACCCAAATAATTAGTTGTTCTAAGTATAAAGGAGAGAATGTATATACAATAACTTGGAAAGGGTAAAGCATTGTATCAATATAAAATGAATATTTTACCTTTTGATATTAATGAATTATTGATTGATTGAGCTATCTTTCACTGCCACATTTCATAACAGAAATTTAAATGTTACCCTCTACCTATATATTTTCTAGTTGTTAATTCACCCAGTTACCATATTAATATTTATTAAAAAATTCTTATTTTTTTTAGAGACACAGTATATAAGGATAATGACATCAACCATTTGAATCAATTAGTCAATTTGATTTAATTGATAAATGTTGAACTCTATGCACTATAAACAAAGACTAAACACACTTTTCAAAACCGCCTTTGGAATATTTAGGAGTAATATTGGTCATATTCTATTCAATTAAGGAAATTTAAATAAACTGTAAATAGTAAATACTGTCTACACAATAAAATACTAGTAATAACTATACAGAGTCTCTGGGTGGTGGAAACGGTTGATGCGCTCAGCTGCTTACCAAAAGGTTAGAGGTTTGAGTCCACGCAGAGTCATCTCAAAAGAAAAGCCTGACAAACTACTGAAAATTCAGCCATTGAAAATCCTGTGGAACACAGTTCTACTCTAACACACATGGGGTAGCCATGAGTCAGAGTCGCCTTGATAGAAACTAGTTTAGGAATTATTCACTAGTGGGTCAACAGGGAATGGAAAAAAAAAAAAAAAAAAAACTTTCTTCTAAATAATTATTTCATCAAAGAGCATATCAACTGTGATAAATACCAGTAAGAACTATGCAAATTTTGTAGCAAAACTCATGAAATGAGGCCAAAGGTATAACTAAGGGAACTTTTAGAGCTTTACATGCTTCTAATTTTTAAAGTTTATGAAAGCTTTAAGCTTAAATAAAATTATAAAGAGCAATACAGTAAGTCTTTTGAAACTATAAGAAATTAATTTAAGAAAGATAGGTGCATGATTAATACAATACGAAAAAGAACTCATAGCATCATTTATTCAATAATTAAAAATTTTAAAAGACCCAAACAACAGACCAAATTATGGCAAGTGTCATCAGTGAACTATGAGAAATAATATACTGCTTCTGAATCATAAATGAGAACCTATACCATAACTACAGAGACAACTTAAAGATACATATTAAATTGCAAAATTAAAAAAAGTACTAAGATAGGAGTTCTGTCTTTGGTTCAAATATAGAAAATTGCAAGAGAATGTGGCTGCGAACTTCTGGCCCAACATGTAAAGTGCTTGGAAGTCGTCACTTCCATCTCACAACAAGAAAAAAACCTCAACAAACTGAAAAGCAACAATTCTTAGAGTCATCAGAAAAAAAAAAAAAAATTTTTTTATACTACATAAACAAAGGAAGAACATTAGAGAAAGAATACATGAAAGTAAAATAAATCTTTTTTTATCCTTAATAGATTTAACAGATAGCTATTCAAAATAATAATAGTAATGATGTATTTGGTGATTGTAGCTTATGGATAAGTGAAATAAATGACAATAATGTTATGGGGTGGGAGAGTGGAATTGAGATACTTTGTTATAAGGTACATGTACACTCTGTGAAGAAGTATTGTGGTATTTGAAAGTGGACTTAGGTTAGTTTAAATGTATATTGCAAATTCTAGGTCACATACTATTTTTTTAAAAGAAGCATAATTGATATGTTTAGAGAAGTAAGAAAATGAAATCATACAAATTGCTCTATTAAAAACAGAGAAGTCAGATAAAGAGTGGACAACAAGGGGGAAAAACAAAGATCAAGGACAACAAATAGAAAACAGTTGCAAATATGGTAAATATTTTAGCATCTGTATCCATAATCTCTTTAAATATGATGGTCTAAATATGTTATTTAAAAGAGACTGTCAGATGAATAAAATACTAAGACCCAACAATATGTTTTCTGTAAGAAATCCAGCTTAAATGAAAGACACAGGTAGATTAAATATGCAGGGATGGAAAAGGAGATACCATATTAACACTAATGAAAAGAAGTAGCTACATTTATTTCAGACAAAAGGAATGGAAAGAAAATTATCAGGGATAAAGAAGGAATTACCTAATTATTATCCTAGACATAATAATTCTTAATGTAATATGTCTAACAACAAAACATCAAAATATGTGAGACAAAAATTGATAGAACTGTAACAGGAAAAACTAAACCTACTATACTATAATAAATCCACTATACTATAATCTGACTATAATTTTGGAGACTTCAACAATCCACTATCAATAACTGACAGATCCTGTAGGCAGAAAATCAGTAAGGATATACTTGAACTGAACAGAATCATCAAATCAACTAGCTTTAATTGACATTCACAGAATACTTCATCAAAAAGCTACAGAATACACATTCTTTTCAAGCTTACTTGGAACATTCACCAAGAGTGACCATCTCCTGGGCATTAAAACATACCTCAACAAAGGTAAAAGATTAGAAATATGCAAACCATGCTCTCAGACCACAAAAGAATTAAGCTAGAAATAACAAAAAGATAGCTTGAAAATCCCAAAATATTTGGAGATTAAACAACATTCTTCTAAATAAAACATGGGGAAAAGAAATAGTCTCAAGAGAAATTAAAAAATATATATATATATAGAAATAAATGAAAATACAACTTATCAAAATTTGTGTGGTACAGTGAAAGCTGTGCTTAGAGGGAAATTTATAGCATTGAATGCATGTATTAAAACATAAGAAACATCTAGTATAGTCTAAGCTTCTACCTTAAGAAACTAGAAAAAGAAGAGCAAATTAAATCCAAAGTAAGTGAGAAAAAGAAATAAAATTTACAGCAAAGGTCAAAGAAATTGAAAACAGGAAATTAGTAGCAAATATCAACAGAACCAGAAGCTGGTTCTTTGAAAAGATCAATAAAACTGATAAACCTCTAGCCAAGCTAACAAAGAAGAAAAATAGAAAGGACAAAAATTACTAACATCATAAATGAAAGCAGGGCCACAGGCATTAAAATAATAATAAAGAAGTATTGTGAACAACTCTATGCCCATAAATTTGATAACTCAGATGAAATTCCTTGAAATACACAATCTACCAAAACTCACACAAGGAGAACTAGATAACCGAAATAGCCTATATCCATTAATGGAATTGCATACATAATTAATAACCTTCCAAAAGAGAAATCACCAGGCACAGATGGTTTCACTGCTGAAGTCTATAAAACTTTTAAGGAAGAAATAAAATCAGTTGTCTACAATCCCTTCCTGAAAATAGAACCAAAGGGAATACTTCCAAATTCGTTTGAGGCCAACATTATACAAATACCAAAACTAGATGAAGAAATTATTTAAAAGGAAAAATACAGACCTGTATGTCTCAAGAAGACAGATGCAAAAATTCTTAACTAAACATTAGTAAATCGAATCTAACAATGTATAAAAATAATTATATATAACTAAAAGTAGGGCTTACCGCAGGTATGTTAGGCTGGATCAACAAGTGAAAATTAGTTAATATAATCCATCACATCAACAGGCTAAAGAAGAAAAATTGTATAATAATATCAACATATACAGAAAAAAAACTAACAAAATTCAATACATGAATACGATTAAAAAAAAATTTCAACAGGGAACTTCCTCAACTTGATAAAGAACATCTACAAAAGCCCTACAGCTAACATCTTACTGAATGATAAGAAACTACGTGTTTTCTCCATCAGACCAGGAACAAGACAGGATGTTCCCTCTTACCACTCCTATTCAACATAGTATTGAAAGTTCTAGCTAATGAAATAAGAAATGAATAGGAAATAAAAGGTATACATATTGGGAAGAAAACTATAAAACTGTCTTTATTTGAAGTCTACATGATTGTTTACATGGAAAATCCCAAACACAATAGCAACAACAAAATACCTGGAAGTTATAAACGATGATAGCGAGGTTGCAGGATACAAGGTTAATATACAAACTTCAATTTCTTTTTTATATACAATTATATACAAGCAATGAAAAATTGGAATTTGTAATTAAAAAACAATACATTTACATTAGCAACAAAAAAAGAATTATTTAGGTATAAATTTAACAACTTGACAAATAAGCAACATCATGATAAATGGAGAAAATATTGAAGATGTCAAAGATTTCATTTTAGTTGAATCCACAATCAATGCCTATGGAAGAAGCAGCAGTCAAGAGATCAAAGAGCATAATGCATTTTGCAAACCTGCTGGAAAACAGCTCTTCAAAATCTTAAAAAGCAAAGATATCACCTTGATGACTAAGGTGCATCTGACCCAAGCTATGGTATTTTCAATTGCCTCACATGCATGGAAAAGCTGGACAATGAAAAAGGAAGACTGAAGAAGAACTGACACATTTGAACTATGGTGTTTGTGAAGAATATTGTATATGTCATAGACTGCCAGCAGAATGAACAAATCCATCCTGGAAGAAGTATATAGCCAGAATGCTCCTTGGAAGCAAGACTGGTGAGACTATGTTTTCCTTACTTTGGGCATGTTATCAGGAGGAATCAATCCCTGGGGAAGGACATCATGCTTGGTAAATAACAAGGTCATCGAAAAAGAAGACCCTCCACGAGATGGATTGACAAAGTGGCTGCAACAATGGGCTCAAACGTGCCTACTATTATGAGGATGGCTCAGGAACGAGCAATGTTTCCTTCTGTTATACACGGAGTAGCTGTGAGTCAGAAGTGACTCGATGGCACCTAACAACAACATCAAATCTAATGGAATATGAACAATGTCTATGTGAGGAAAACCACAAAACTCTGTTGAAGCAAATCAAAGACATAATCTATGTGCAAAATCAATATCATTAAGATGACAGCCTTTCCCAAATTGATCTGTAGATTTGATCAATTCCAATCAAAATCCAAGCATTTTGTCGATATTGGCAAACTAATTCTAAAGCTTATACGGAGAGGCAAAAGACTCAGAATAGCCAACACAACATTGAAGGAGAAAAACAAAATTGGAGTACTGCTATTACCCAACTATTAAGTTACTATAAAGCTACAATAACGAAGACAGCGTAATTGGTGAAAGAATAGAAAATAGATCAATGGGACAGAATTGAGAGTACATAAATAGACTCACAAAAACAACTAACTGATCTTTGACAAAGGAGAAAGTGTAGTCTTTTCAACAAATGGTACTATAACAACCAGACATACACATGCAAAATAAAAAAAAAACAAAGAATCCAGACACAGATCTAATAACTTTCACAACAATTAGCTCAAAATGTGAAACACAAAACCATAAAACTTTTAGAAGATAACAGGAGAAAATATTAATGACCTTGTGATTGGCGATGAATTTTTAGATGTAACACCAAAAGCATGATCCATGAATGAAAAATTGACAAATTGGACTTTATTAAAATGAAAAGTATCTGCTCTGTGAAAGAAACTGTTAAGAGAATGAAAAGGCAAGCCACAGACTGGGATAAAATATTTGCATATCTGCATTATCTTTGTTGTTATTAGGTGCCACCCAGTGCTTTCTCACTCGTAGTGACCCAATGTACAACAGAATGAAACACTGCCCAGTCCTACATCATCTTCACAATCCTTGCTGTGTTTGAGCCCATTGTTGCAGTCACTGTGTCTATCCATCTCTTTGAAAGTCTTCCTCTTTTTTGCTGACCCTCTAACTTACCAAGCATGGTGTCCTTCTCCAGAGACTCGTCCCTTCTGATAACATGTCCAAAAACTGTGAGACAAAGTCTTGTCATTCTCACTTCCAAAGAGCACTCGGGCTGTACTTATTCCAAGATAGATTTTTCATTCTTCTGGCAGTCCATGGTATATTCAATACTCTTGGCCAGCTTCATAATTCAAAAACATCAATTCTTCGATTTTCCTTATTCATTATCCAGCTTTAACATGCATATGAGGTCACTGAAAATATCATGAGTTGGATCAGGTACACCTTAGTCCTCAAAGTGACATCTTTCCTTTTCAACACTTTAGAGAGGTTTTTTACAGCAAATTTGCCCAGTACACTACATCATTTGATTTCCTGATTGCTGCTTTCATGGGCATTGATGTTGCATCCAAGCAAAATGAAATCCCTGACATCAATCCTTTTTCCATTTATCATGATATTGCTCATTGACACAGCTGTGAAGTTTTTTTTTTTCTTTAAAATGAGGTGTAATACATAATGAAAGCTATAGTATTTGATCTTCCCTCAGTAAGAGCTTCAAGTCTTCTTCACATTCAGCAAGCAAGGTATTGTCACCTGCATATTGCAGGTTGTTAATGAGTCTTCCTCCATCCTGATGACATGTTCTTCTTCATCTAGTCCAACTTCTATAACTATTTGCTCAGTATGCAGATTTAATAAGTATGGTGAAAAGATGCAACCCCGTCACACACCTTTCCTGATTTTAAACCACACAGTGTTTCCTTGTTCTATTCCAATGACTGGTATATGTACAGGTTCTGCAAGAGCACAATTAAGTGTTCTGAAACTCCCATTCTTCACAATGTATTCATAATTTGTTAAGATTCACACAGTCAAATGCCTTTGCATAGTCAATAAAACACAGGTAAACACCTTTCTGGTATTCTCTGCTTTCATCCAAGATCCATCTGACAGCAATGATATTCCTCATTCCATGTCCTTTTGAATCTGGCTTGAATTTCTGGCAATTCCCTGTCAATGTACTGCTGTAACCATTTTTTGGCTATCTTAAGCAAAATTTTTCCTGCCTATGATATGAATGGTATTGTTCAATAATTTCTACATTCTGTTGGGTCACCTTCTTTGGAATGGGCACAAATATGGATCTTTTCCTGTCAGTTGGTCAGGTAGATGTCTTCCAAATTTCTCGGCATAGACAAGTGAGCACCTCCAGCTGTGCAACCACTTGTTGAAACTTCTCAACTGACGTTTTGTCGATTCCTGGTGCCTTGTTTTCCACCAATGCCTTCAGTGCAGCTTGGACACCTTCTTTCAATAATATTGCTTCTTGATTATACGCTACCTCCCAAATGTTTGAAAGTTGACCAAATCTTTTTGGTACTATGACTCTGTGTATTTCTTTCATCTTCTTTTTATACTTCCTGCATCGAAAATGCAGGAAGCTCCTAGAATCCTACAAATTTGCAAGGCAAGGCTTAAATTTTTTCTTCAGTTCTTTTAGCTTGAGAAATGTCAAGCGTGTTCTTCCTTTTTGGTTTTCTAGCTCTGAGGCTTTGCACATTTTATAACACTTTGTTTTCTTGAGCTGCCCTTTGGAATATCCTGTTCAGCTCTTTTACTTCATCATTTCTTCCATTTGCTTTATCTGCTCTGTTTAAGAGCAAGTTTCAGAGTCTCTTCTTATATCTTTTTTTTTTTTTCCTGATGACCTTTTGCTTTCTTCATTTATGATGTCCTTGATGTCATCCCACAAATCGTCTGGTCTTCAGTCATTATTGTTCAGTGTGTCAATCAATTCTTGAGATGGTCTCCAAATTCAGATGGGATATATTCAAGGTCGTATTTTGGCCCTCATGGACTTATTTTAATTTTCGTCAGCTTTGACTTGAACTTGCATATGAGCAATTAATGTTCTGTTCCACAGATGGGCCCCGGTTTTGTTCTGACTGATGATATTGAGCTTTTACATTGTCTCTTTCTGCAGATATAGCCGATTTGATTTCTGTGTTTTCCATCCTCTGAGGTCCACCTGTATAGTCACAGTTTATGTTGTTTAGAAAGGGTATTTGCAACGAATTAGTCATTGGTCTTGCAAAATTCTATCATGTAATCTCAGATGTTGTTTCTATTACCAAGGCCGTATTTTCCAACTACAGATCCTTCTTCTTTGCTTTCAGCTTTCACATTCCAATCACAAGTAATTAACAATGAACCATGACTGCATGTTTCATCAATTTCAGACTGTAGAAGTTGGTAAAAATCTTCAATTTATTCAAAGTTTGCATTAGTGTTTGATGAGTATATTTGAATAATAGCCATATTTACTGGTCTTCCTTGCAGGCATATGGATATAATCCTATTGCTGATAATGTTGTACTTCAGGATAGGCCTTGAGATGTTCTTTTTGATGATAAATGCAACACCATTCCTGTTCAATTTATCATTCCCAGCATAGGATGATGGTCTGATCAAAATAGCCAACACCTCTCCATTTCACCTCACTTTTTTTTTTTTTTTTAATGCCTAGGTTGTTCTGCTGCTATTCATAAGGTTTCACTGGCTAATTTTTTTCAGAAGGAGACTGCCAGATCCTTCTTCCTAGTCTGTCTTAGTCTGGAAGATCAGCTGAAACCTGTCCACCATGGGTGACTTTGCTGGTATTTGAATACCAGTGGCACAGCTTCCAGCATCACAGCAACATGCAAGCCACCACAGTACGACAAACTGACAGACATATGGAGTATTTCCAATCACCTCATATGCATCCAAAAACTGGAAAATGAATAAGGAAAGCCAATGAAGAATTGATACCTTTAAGTTATGGTGTTGGTGAAGAACCTTGAATATACCATGGACTGCCAGAAGAATGAACAAATCTGTCTTGGAAGAAGTACAGTCAGAATACATCTTAGAAGCAAAGATGGCAAGGCTTCGTCTCACCCACTTTGGACACATTAGCAAAAGGAATCAATCTCTGGAGAAGGACATCATGCTTTGTAAAGTACAGAATCAGTGTAGAAGAGGAAGACCCTTGACAAGATGGATTGACACAATGGCTGCAACAATGGGATCAAGCATAGCAACAATTATGAGGATGGTGCAGGACCAAGCAATGTTTCGTTCTGTTGCTAAGAGTCAGAATGAGCTAGAGGGCACCGAACAACAACGACAATGCTAGGACATCAATCTTTAGGCATTCCATTTCATTTTTGATGACCTTCAAGTTTCCTAGATTCATACTTCGTACATTCCATGTCCTGACTATTAATGGATGTTTTGACTGAGTTTTAAGAGTTTTTTTAATGTTTTGGATAAACATTGCTCAACAGATATGTATTTTGTATATATTTTTGCAAAATACATATTTGTTAAAGGACTATTACCCAAAATATTCAAAGAATTCTTAAAACTCAATTTTAAAATGTTCAAAAGTTCTAAACAGGCACCCATAAAGAAGATATACAGATGGCAAATAAGCATATGAAAATATGCTCAACATTATATACTACTAGGGTATTGCAAATTAAAATAATAAGATAGCACTTACACAACTGTTAGAATGGGTATAATCTGAAACACTAACACACCAAATCTTGGGAAATCTTATGGCTAGAATTCATTGCCGCTGGGGATGCAAAATGGTATAGCCACTTTGCAGGACAGACTGGTCATGTCATACAAAGCTATGTGATCCGGCAATCACTCTTCTTGACATTTTCCCAAATGAGTTGAAAACTACATCCACACAAACACATGCACACCAATGTTTGTAGCCATTTTATTCATAATTTTCAAAATTTGTAAGAAACCAAATGTCCTTCAGTAGACGATGGATTAACAAACTGTGGTATATCCCCACAATAGAATATTATTCAGATACAAAAAATGAGCTATCAAAACCATGAAAAGACATGGAGGAACCATAAATGCACATTGTACGTGAAAGAAGCCGGTGTGAAAAGGCTATATACCATGTGACTTCAGTGATATGACATTCTGGAAAAAGCAAAACTATATAGACAGCTAAAAAATCAGTGATTGCCAGGAGTTGAATGGAAGAGAGGAATAAATAAATAGATGTAGTACAGCGGATTTTTAGGACAGTGAAAGAATTCTGTATCATACATAATGACAGGTACGTGACATTATGCATTGGCCCAAACTCACAGTACAGTGAACCCTAAGGTAAACTATGGATTTTAGTTAATAATGTAGCAATATTAGTGCATCAATTTTTTGTAACAAATGTACCACAGTAATGCAAGATGTTAATAATAGAGGGAATTTTGTTTTATGGGAAGGCAGTAGGGTGAGAGCGGGTTTATGGGAAATTCTCTACTTTCTGCTCAATTTTTCTGTAAAGCTAAAACTGTTCTACATATGTGTTATTTAAAAAACAAAATAAAGAAATAAAAAAAAAATTACTTTGGAGAAAGGGAAGAACGTAAACTTACCCTCATATACTTTACCAAGCACAGAGCAGGCCAAGGTCGGGGGAGGGGGTGTAGAAAATTGATGCTGAGAAAGACTCCCATTTCCCCAGAAGGATAGGGATGAGGGGCAGTCTGAGCTTTCAGGCTGAGTGCGGGGCAATAGAGCTGAGAGACACCTCCAACATCAGGACTTCAGACTTATAGCTAAGAAAGATTGGAAGAGGGCTGAGTAACAAATCTAGGGGTGGGATAAATACTGATGGTACAGGCAGGACCAAGTATTCTGGAAATTCACATTGAAATGACAGCACATAGTTTGAGATTATCAAACTATCAAAGATAAAAAAATGATAATGATCTTTTCATTTGAGGGTTTAGGGAAATTGGTCACCGTATTCTCTGATGAGGCAATGTAAATTGAAAATCTTTCCAAAGAGTGATTTTAGGCTAGCATATATCAAAATCCTTAAAAATATGCATATCTTTTGATCCAGTCATTCCACTGGTAAGAACTGCTTTCTCAAAGAGGTGTGTTTGCAAAGATAAAAAAAATTATGCAGCTTCTGTTTATCTTAGCAGTTTTTTGAAATGGGAACTGTTTACCAGGAAGAAAATTGAGTAAATATATTTTGACAGATTGATACCAAATAATCATATGAAACTTTTTAAAAGTTGTTTTGTCACAAAATAAATTGAAATATGTATGGTTCAAACAATGGGCTCTGGTGGTACAGTGGTTAAAGTGCTCAGCTGTTAACTGAAAGGTTGGCGGTTGGAACTCACCAGGCTGCTTCTCTAGAGAAAGATGTGGCAGTCCGCTTCTGTGAAGATTTACAGCCTTGGAAACCCTATAGGGCAGTTCTCCTCTGTTCTTACAGGATTGCTGTGAGTCATAATCAACTCGACAGCAATGTGTTTGGTTTTGGTTTTGATCGTTTAAACAAAGAGCATAGTACAGTTGGGTGGACCCTGGAATCCAGTTGCCCAGGTTTGAATCTCAACTCTGCCTTTTACTAGCTGTGTATTCTTGAGTATGTTATTTAACTTTTCTGATTCTCAGTTTATTCATCTGTGAAATAGGCTAATAATAGAACCAATATCACAAAATTGCTGTGAGACTTAAATTAGCTCATAAATATAAAATGCTTGGCAAAAAAAAAAAAAGTTAGCTGTTATTAGTAAATATTGTAGATTTAATTTTAAAATATTATCATAATTTTATCATAACACTCTTCCAGTTCAAGGGCATAGAGTAGCTTCTAAATGTGTAGAGATTAAGCATAAGCACCTCCAAAAAAAATTTTTTTTTTCTTCAGAGAAAACCCTCTGTATTGTAAAGAATAAACAGAAAATTCCCCATGTGTTGACATATCCTGATGGCTTCTACCCATCTTTTGGTTCTTGTCATGAGCATTCTTGCTTAAAAAAAAAAAAAAGCTCGTTGCCACAGAGTCAATACCAACTAATGGTGGCCAAATGTGTTATAGAGCAGAACTGCTCCCATAGGGTTTTCTTGGCTGCGATCTTTACAGAAGCAGATTGACAGACCTTTCTTCTGTGGCACTGCTGAGGGGGGTGTTTGAACCACCAACCTTTGGTTAGTAGTCAAGCACAAGCCATTTGCCCTCTCCTGTGGCACTTCTCCAGGGTATTTCCTGCTGTTGGGTGCCCTTGAGTCAATTGTGACTCATAATGACCCCATATGACAGAGTAGAACTTCCCCATGTGGATTTCTAGGCTGTAATTTTTATGGCTTATTGCACTGGGCAAATCTACTGCAAAAGAGCTCTTTAAAGCATTGGAAAGCAAAGATGTCACATTGAGGACTAACATGTGCCTGACCCAAGCAATTTTATTTTCAATCACCTCTTATGCATGGGAAAGCTGGACAATGAATAAGGAAAAATGAAGAAAAATTGATGCATTTGAATTAGGGTGTTGATGAAAAATATTGAATATGCTAAGGACTCCTAGAAGAACGAACAAATCTGTCTTGGAAGAAGTACAGCCAGAATGCTCTTCAGAGGCAAGGATGGCAAGACTTTTTCACCTCATGTACTTTGGACATGCTACCAGGAGGGACCAGTTTCTGGAAAAGGACGCCATGCTTGATAAATTAGAGATCAGTGAAAAAGAGAAAGACCCTCAAGGAGATGGATTGACACAGTGGCTGCAACCATTGGCTCAAACATAGCAATGATTATGAGGGTGGTTCAGGATCAGACAGTATTTTATTCTGTTGTACACAGGATCTTTAGAGTCAAAACTAACTTGATGGCACCTAACAACAACAATCTTTATGGAAGCAGATCACCAGGTCTGTCTCCCATGAAGCTTCTGGGTGGGTTCAAACTGCCAACCTTTGATTTAGCAACCCAGCGCTTACCAATCTGCACCACCAGAACTCCTTGCACTCCTACTAGACATGGCTCGTTCATTATCTTCTCATTCTTCTTGGATCTCTGTCCCAAGGCTGTTTGTATCACTAGAGTAACGCAGCCTTTCCTCTATTATCTAGACTCCACCCGGGCCTTCAATGCTCATAAGTCATGCTTCCTTTATAAATCTTTCTCTTCACTCCATGAAAAATTTCATAAATAACTCTGACATGTAAATTTTATATTCTCTAGCCCTTACCAAATTCTTCTCTAGATATATGACCCTGGCTTCCCTGTAAAAGATCCTGGAGGGTGGACCCAAACTACCTTCTCTCCTGAAGTCTTTTATCGAACACAGATGTTATTTATGCAAATTTAGGCACGCCTTTACAATATCATTTTCTGCACCAAAACAAAAATTCTGACTCATAGTGACCCTATAGGACAGAGCAGAAGTGCCCTGTACGGTTTTGAAGGAGCTGCTGGTGGATTCGAATTGCCAACCTTTTGGTTAGCACCCGAGTTCTTTAATTACATCAACACTTAAAAATGTACACTCTAATCTAGTGGTCCAATCTGAAAGAGTATTAGTTCCTCAGGAAGCAATCTCAAAAGATTTTCAGGCTGATTTTGGGTAGAGTTGAAGAGGCCAGCCACAAACAATAACAAGAATGGATTGGAAAACTTGTGAAACAAGATGCCTTCCTCAGTTGTATGTCATGCTGTTCATGTCTCTATAGAAACCACAGATTTCATCATATATTTCAGAACTTGTGCTTTTACTGTCATTTAAAAACTAAGGTAGAGAACATTTCAGAAAGAAATATGTGCAGTGTGAATTAACTCCCAAGTTGTCTGAGGGCATAGGGGCAGTCAGAGAATGGTCTCAGTTTTCTTATCCCCTTAAATAATTTGATTTACTTGGGTGGTTACAGGGACCCTGAAGGCTTCAAAGTCTTACAAAACCTGACCAACTCTCCAAAAAGAGTCCTTCAGTACCTCTCATACTAACTGCAAATAACTTTTCATTTATCTGAACCAGGTGATGATATCAAATCACATTATGTTCATATGGGAAGTAATTGAAAGGCAACACTCTAGCTTGAAATTCTCAGGCTGGTCAAAACTCTAATACTTTCAAAAGCTATATTAAATTGAGAAAGTGAATAAAATCGCATTTTTCTATCATTTGAAAGAATCAAACAGTATCTTTTATTATATTTTTAAGGTACCTTGGACTGCTGCTATGATGTTGAAGGAACAAATAAAGGAAACAAGTTTGACAGATACAATGTGACAGATTTCTAACAGGAGTACTGAGTATTTTACCATCTTCTTTCAAGTAAGGATTAACAGAATAGAAGAAATGTGTTATGCATAAACAATTGAAAAGAGAAAGAAGGTTGTGTAAAGCAGTATTCATATATGAGGAGTGGTCAGAGATCCATCCATCCATCCATCCATCCATCCATCCATCCATCCATCCATCCATCCATCCATCCATCCATCCATCCATCCATCCATCCATCCATCCATCCATCCATCCATCCATCCATTCACCCACCCAACCATCCGTCCATCCGTCCATTCGTCCATTAATTCATTTTATGCCAGATGTTTTACTGAGCAACTCTTGTGCCAGACACTAGACCAGGTCCTGTTCTAGGTGCTGGGGAAGTAGCCATGAACAAGGCAGGCATGGTCCCTGAACTCATAGAGTTTACACTCTAACAAAGGAGTAGTGTATCTTATCTTATGGTCTCTTTCACTCATCTGGGATTAATGAGGAAGCACCAGGCATCACTAGAATAAGGATATCTTTGAGGAAAAGGCCAAACCATTGTCTCTTCTTAATACACCCACTATTCTACTTTTTCTATAGCCATTTGTGGGTCTGTTTTATCACCCAGAGAAAAATGAGAGCTCCTCGAGGGTAGGTTCCTCACTGGATTCATTTCAGTCAGTGCCACTAGCCCCTGGCAGAGCCCTTGACTTGTAAACTGCAAACACCCACACCCTGTAAAGACATTTTACTATTTTATTCATTGTTTTTACTCTAGTAGACATTCAACAAATGTAGCATTATTTATGCAAGTTCATGTTATTTTATGTGTACCTCAAATTCTGCTTTTTCATCACTCACATATTCCAAGATTCCTTATACTACCATATACACCATTCTGTTTCACTATTTCCAGAGTCTTCCTTTCAACCCTTGTCCTGCTTTACCCCATATGATACCTTTGTGTTTCTCCTATATGTTCGTAATATTGTAATTTAGCTATCTTGGTGTCCTAATTGTTTGATGACTTTTTCTCAATTATATTTGTTTACCCTATTCAGTTAAATTCAGTTCAATTCAATTTGACTCAGTTGAATTAACGTTTTAGTAATTACCGAGCAATTTTTTTTAAATACACCTATCACCTCTATTTAGAATGCTCTAAAATTTTGCCTTCAGCTTTCTGATAGATCTAATCCTCGATTGCCTGTCAAGCATCATCTTTTGGTTGATTTATACAATCTCTTCATTCTCAGCGTATTCAAAATTAAATTTCTCATTTTAACATAAAAGCAAGAACCTACTTCCTTCTTAATTAGGTTAATGGGATGTACAATATTTAAGCTACCAATCTTTGGACTGTATTTAACTACTTATTTAAAAATCTTCCTCTAGTGGGGGGGAGATTCAAGATTAATTTTACTCCACATACAACTCACATGCAATCACAAAATGCTCTTAATTTGCCTTATCACTTTTATAATCTCTTTTGTTCCAAGTTAGACAGCATACATCGCTAGATAACTAACATAAAAATAAGTCAAGTTCAATGATACTTAAGTCTTACAAATCGTGTGTAGATTCCTCAGTTTGGGGACATAGCTTGGAGTGTAGTACCTTCACTATCATTGTCTGATATGTCACTACTGTTATACAAATTTTCTACACTCCAGGAAAAATGGAGGGCTTTTTGAATGGTGGTGATTTCTCGTTTCTGAGATTTTCTCCAACTGTTTTCACCCTTTGGTCTGTCTATCTGTGTCATTAAAAAAAAAAATTAGGGTATCAAAATTCTTGCAACCTTTTAATCCCTAATTCAAAACTTACACTTACCAGATGATGATATGGTATGGTAAAAAATGACTAGAAAAAAAGAAAAGGAATACAGTCTTTAGAAACAGATGAATTTGCATAAATCATGAATCCATCACTTTACATGCTGTTTGACCATTGACAAAGTACTTAAAACCATGACACTGCTTTAAGGAAAAAAAAACTCCATACCTGCAAAAAGAAAATAATACCTCTTTTGTACTTTGTTTTAACCAAGGCGGTTATATAGCACTGTTCAACTGAAATGGGTGTGCAAGGGCACAAGATGCTTAGTTTCAACCATCCTGGAATGAAGAAATATTTTTAAAAATCTATCAGGATCCAGGATGAAATTAAAACAATCAAAGCATAGTTATGATCCTCAGAAAGAACAATTTGTTCAGGCAGGAAAAGTTTGTATATTGTCACTCATCTTCATTGTGACCTAAAAAATTTGCAGACTACTTGACTGGTTATCAAACCCTTCATTTCTACCCCACGAACACCTACTCCATGAGAGATTCTTTCTGAAGCATCAAGGGCCATTTCATTCCTGAAAGCCCCTCCCTCCCCCAACTTCTATCACAAACATCACCTTATGCATTCATTCTGGGACAAAAAGTCCAAGTAAAAATCATGGCTGGTGTCTAAAATTTATTTTCTTACAGTTTAGGAGGCTAGAACTCCTAAATCATGGCCCAATCTCTAGGGAAAGCCTTTCTCTCTCTGTCAGCTCTGGAGGAAGATCTTTGTCTCTTTTGAGCTTTCGCTCCTGGATGACCTTCATGTTTCTCAGCATCTAACTTCCCCCATCTCTGCTTACATGTTTTATATATTGTAAGAGATTGACTCAGTACACACTCTACGCTAATCCTGCCTCATTAACGTAATAGACAACTCATTTTCAAATGGAATTATAACCACAGGCATAGAGTTTAGAATTTATAGCACGTATTTTTTATTTTAGGGGGCACAATTCAATTTACAACAGCATCATAAGCCTGAGTTTTCTCTAACTTAATACGGAAGTAGGGCTCTGATCATTGGTATTTAGGCAATAATTTTCTATTCTTTGATTGCTCTGAAATTTTATCCTAACTACTTTCTATCTTCCAAGGTTTCCTAAAAGTTTTTGCTTTGTACCCTTTTTTATTTTTTAGTGTATATATAAAATTATTCTTTCATAATATTCTTATCATTTCAGATAACTTTTAGTGGGAGGAAATGTAAAAAAATAAAAAAAGGGGCTCAGTTTTCAAGCTTGATCCAATCCTGTATCAGATATTAATTTTCTATGTAAGAAAACAATAAATGTTATCCTTAAAATATTATAATGATTAAAAATAAATTAAAGAGTTAGTCTTTGTTTATGTGAAAAAAACAGCAAGTGGAACACCTTCATTTCCCAGTGATGATTATTATAATGAGGCATTTCTATGCCATGAAGAAAAAAAAAAAAAACTTTTTATAGGAAATTCTTTTTGAGATTCAAACTGTAATTTTAAAATTTTTCCTTAATTTATTTTTTCTGTTTCATGCTGCTCTAAAAAGAGGAACATAGTACTCTCTAAGATGTGTGGGAACACATTAAATACTTGTGGCTTCATTCCATGTGTATTAGGGTCACTGTTCAATTTAAATACCAAATATTTATTGTTCTTTAAAAATAGAGTGCCTCAAATGAGGCAAGAGTAAGTAAAAAACATGAGTTCTAATCAATATTTCAATCCGTCCTAAACTTTGAGACCTGTAGTGCTAAAATTATTTGCAAAAACTTTGCCAAGTGGAATTAAAGTGTAAGCCATATTGAAAGTTTTGATGTGTGCGGAGGCTAAATATGCCAGATCTTTAGATCATGCTGGATCCTCAAGATCCCCCTAGTACAAATACATATCAGGAATTATTGTCCAGTCCAAGTTGTGTGAAGATAGTTAAGAATAAACACATTTACATATCACAATTTGTTGTAGTTATCTTATGTGTATTTCATTACAATAACCGAAACAGTAACACACCAAACATCACCTGCTTATATAATCCCTTTTCCACCTCCCTGCCCTCTGTTCTCTATTGTAGGGGGTTGGAAGACCAGAAACTACATTTTGGACTCTCTTACCAGCTGGATTCTGATTATGTCCCAAAAGCACAAGGAAAGTGTAGACAAATTGGGGCTGCGATAGTACCTGTGGGTTGCAGTGAGGAATTAATTTCACTTTCTTGGTTTTGCTTCTTTTACCCTGAGCAGGGTGGCTGGGTTACTTTTTCCACTTTCTGATCTCTGAATAGTACATCATTCCCTCTAACCATTTTAACAATGTCTAGCCTTTTTCCCATATTAAATTTTCTTCTGCTTTATATTCTTTGAGTGGCTTCTGTATTCCTGACTGGGTACTGAATGAAACACATAATAAATGCATGAGCTATATTAGTTGGATTAGGAAATGGACTTGGGACATGTTGAGAAACTTTGTAATGAAATCTCGGGAGTGCAGATGAATGCTTTCTCAACAGTGGCTATTCCACTTGATCCTCTGGGAGGCAGTTTGACTACTTTGGTGTGATGTAGGACACTGGCGTCTCATCTTTATTCTCATCACCTAATTGTACCTTCTCTGAATGATTTCTGGGGCACGTCAGCTTTCAAAAATTGTCTTTTGTCACTGCCTGGATACTACTTACTTCTGTACCCATAGCAGATGTGTGGCCTTTACATTGCCCCTCATCTCACTGAAAAGCTTGAAGGATGTGACCAACAGTGATGTGCCCTTTGCAGTAGTATCTTTGCTAAAAGCAGGATAGGTTTCAGATGAGATGTCATATTTTTCATGTGTGGCATTGCCTGCCTGATGCACTTTGTCACATTACTTCTTCTAGTATATGTCACATTATGTTAGGTCATGCCATCAGAGCTAACAATGAGACTTGATATTGCCAGAGCAGCCGCACATAGATTGCTGCAGATTCCAAAGCCCTTCATTCTTATAGAGTCTTGGGAAATATGTGTGCTGTATCTTGTCACACCAAGTCCTATAGTCATCACACAAAATATATCACACTTCTAAAAAAAAAAAAAGTCAAGAGGCTTGAAGAAATCATGGGGTAACATTCCGGAGAAAACAACCCCATCAATATTGAATTTTGAGCTTCACAGTCTTGGCAAGGCAGTGCCTCTTTACATTCAGCTCCTGACTCCTAGAGATGGCAGTCATTTGGGATAAATTGTGCCTTGACACTTCAGCACCAGCCAAATTTGCAGGAGCATCTTTATAGATTTCAAAAAGAACTTACACTTAGAAAGAAAAGACAGTCTGAGTCTTGCCACTTTGATTCATATATAGAATCAGAAAAAATTTCTCTTTCAGTTGCCTGTGGAAGACACATTCTCCAAATCGATGTCTAGAATTGCTAAATAAATTCCAAAGAATAGATTTTTTTTTCTCCTGACCTCATTTGAATGTCTCGATATTTGCAGATGATTGAATCTGAACCATCTGAAATATTAAGCCAATGTTTTCCCAAACCAAATTTAACCTAAAGATTAAGATGCAATTGAGAATTTTAAATCAGAGCCCCAGTTCTAGGCTTGTCGGGGGAGTGCTGAGAAGTGTAAGAAAAGAAACTGAAAACCCTTCTGACTAGATGGAGAAGCAAAGGGACACAGACAATCAGAGAACAATTACTGACCACCTCATTGGTGCTGATGTTAGGGCTAGAAGGGCGCAGAGGAAAGGGGATATCAAAGAGAGTTACAGTAATTGGGAAAACGATTAATTACACCTCAGACAATACACACGTGCATGGAAACACACTTCATGCTTACAGGGCACTTAGTAGTTTTCCTTCATTTGAAATTTAATCTATTTTAAGGTTGTTTTACTCTATTAGTGTTATTAGAAAGCATTTTAAAGAGAAGTTATATGACTCCATGGCCAATAGGAAGAGACTGTATCATCACAGCTAGCACTGGAGAAAGGGCTTCCTTCCCCTTTTGCTTCTTGCAAGGAGTAGATTGTCTTTGAGATAGGCCAATGTGAGGGGCCTTTTGAAGGCGTGAGGGTCCCAGCCTGTTGGACACCTTCGTTATTTGCATCCTGTTTTTTAACAACTATCTCCCTTAGTCATGAGGGGGAAAAGGAAACAAGAACAAACAAACAAAAAATCGTACTATTTCCCCTCCAGCTCCTATTTAACCATCATATTTGTGCGTACGATTGCAGCTTTCCTGAAAGGACTTGGAATGAGCGCCAGGCTGCAAGGGATTGAATCGAAGGCCCCCTCACAGTTAAAGTGTCCATTAGCTCCTCTACACTTAGCATCAGTCAGAGAGAAAAGCTGGGAGCCCCGGGCGAACTTCTAACTAGCCTAATGAGGAGAGAGATTCTGGGAGCAGAAAAAGTTCATTTGCTGAATCTCCAAGAAGAAGCCACTTCAATATTGCTTCCAGGAAACACTGACAGGCTTTGTTGGTAAGAAATCATTATGCCGAGAGAGAAATGGGATATTGTTGTATGAGGTTTTTAAAGAAAATTCATTTTGATAGATGTCTAACTGTGCATTCAATTAAATTTCCTTCTCTTTCTTAAAAAAATAGATGTCAGGTAATTGTACCCAAGTTCTGTAAGCTGCAAAGTGTTATCCTTTCCTTCCAGTTATTAAAATTTCTTTATCAGTATGTGTCTTCCTCATCTTTGTCTTTTGCTATGGGGGTCCCTCAATGAAAATACATGGGACACACCCCTTGCCTGTGGCTTTGTGCTTACCTCCCAGAAAGATAAGTAAAGACTGCTCTTTTTAGTGAAAACTGACTTCTGTATTTCAATAATGTAGTCTCTATGCCCCTGAAAATTTTTCTTAAAATCAATATGTGTGACCACCTGCCAGACACAAAGTCCTTCTAGTTGTGCAGTCATAAATCATCATCATTTACCACGACACCCCACTATTTCCTAGCTATGTATCCTGCCATTTGGTGCTGGTTCTTTTGAAGCATCTAACAATGCCCAACCTACGAGAGTTCAAAGCATTTACATTCTTTAAATCATCCTCTTACCCCCACCAGATTCATCATTCTAAAATATGGCTTTGCAAATATTACTCTCCTACTCTGGGAATGGAGCCCTGGTGATGCAGTAGTTAAGAACTACAGCATGCTACAGCTGCTAACCATAAAGGTTGGCAGTTCGAATACACCAGCCATTCCTTGGAAACCCTATGGGACAGTTCTACTCTGTACTATAGGGTCTCTATGAGTTGGACTCAACTCAACGGCAATGGGTACTCCTGAAACATCTAGACCTCCAAGTAGCTATACATCCATCATCTGCCAACAACCACTTTCTTCTCCTGATTGTGCCACTACTATCTTCCTAATCAACAAGACACATACTCTTGGAGTTATATTCATTCACTCCACTGTTTTCCTTTACCTTCATCTGAGCCATTCCCTGTATCCCAATTCATATATGCCAAGTTGTCATAGATTGAATTATGTCCCCCCAAAATGTGTGTATTAACTTGGTTAGGCCATGATTCCCAGTATTGTGTGGTTGTGCTCCATTTTTTAATTGTAATTTTATGTTAAGAGGATTGGGGTGGGATTGTAATGCCACCCTTACTCAGGTCACCTCCCTAATCCAGTGTAAAGGGAGTTTCCCTGGAGTGTGGACAGCACCACACTCCAGGGAAGCAAGCAGAGAGTTGGGGATCTCATACCACCAAGAAAGCAGCACCAGGAGCAGAGCGCACTCTTTGGACCCGGGGTCCCGAGCCTGAGAAGCTCCTTGACCAGAGGAAGATTGAGGATAAGGACCTTCCTCCAGAGCTGACAAAGAGAGAAAGCCTTTCCCTGGAGCTGACAGCTTGAATTTGGATTTGAAACCTACTAGACTGTGAGAGAATACATTTCTCTTTGTTAAAACCATCCACTTGTGGAACTTCTGTTATAGCAGCCCTAGATGACTAACGCAGGCAGAATTCTACCTTCACAATATTGATCTCATTTGCTCTCTCGTCTCTGTATCCATTGCCTTTAGTTAATTCAGATCCTTATTATATTTTGCCTAGGCTCTTCTAACAGCCAACTTGTTGGTTCTTCTAACATCTACTTGCCTTACTCCAGATAATTCCACACATGATATCCATACTAATTTGGCTAAGATAAACTTCATCCACATTACCGTTCTCCATTAAAACCACCTATGAATCCTCTACCAACTACTAAATTTAATATCCATTTCCATATCCTAACAAATGACTGAGTTCCTTATTTTCTGAAAGTATTTCAAAACAGAACCCTTTTGCAGTATTGCATTGCAACCTCCCATCTTGGTTTCCTATCAGTTCTCCCAGTAAACTTTTCAACCCCAAAGTAATGTACCCTGAAGGGTACTCAGGTGAATGATGTCAGATATTTTCACCATTTTAACATTGGTGCTTCCCTTACATTTTCTTTCCGGATCTCATCCACCAATAAGTCCACCATAAATTATCTTTCCAAGAATTATAGGCTGCTTTATATAATGGCTATCCCAGATTTTGTTTTAAGTAGAAGGAATTAAGCTACAGAGAGAATTGTTTTCAGAAATACTGGCTTGGTTACACTGTCATGGTTTTCCAGAAGGAAACATGCACACACACACACACACACTGAGTTCTGAAAAGCCATTTCTTGGAGATCCAGTGAGCTGTTTCATGTTTGTAATAAGATCAGCTGGTCCACTCAAATCGCTTTCAAGACTCACTATATAATGTAATCTCTGTTTAAAACCCAGAGACAGGCAAGGGTTTGGCTGATAAGTGACCACACGCTCACATCTCAAATATTACTCAGTATTTTAAAGTACGCAAAGCATTCTGCTTTTGATCTCTGAACTCAGCCCTGGCATGGGCTGCTACTGGAGCTAAAAAGAAGCTGTTACTTGACGTATTTCGTGGATATCTGTAACCTCTGTGTCTTGCTGATTCTTTGTTTTTACTTTTTTCTCCAACATGCTTCTGGTTTATAGAAGTGTTCTCTGATGTCAGCTGTTTGTTGCTTAGAAAGATCCCAATTATTTGGCTTCAGTGTACAATCAAGAGAGTGTTTCCAGCTCTCATTAAATCCTTCAGTCTTATCTTTCAGTCAATATATTGAGCATCCTCTGGACGCTGTTCCTGTTATAGATTTTAATCATCTTGATTAGGTGATTCTTTCTGCTACAAAATACAACACGGGTTAGCATAATCACATAGCAATAACAACAGCCTTAAACATTTGTGTAATTTTTCATAGTTTTTAAGCTCTCTAACATATAAAATTCATGACAAATCAGCCATTTGTTTATCACAATAACCATGTGAGATAAGGAAGAAGGAAGCTGATACTTTTTTTTTTTTAAGCAAATGGACAAAGGATCAAAAAAAAAAAAGGAACTTGATCTGGGAGCCATGAATAATGAGTGACTTTCTGGATTTAATGTTCAGAGATTTTGGATGAGATTTTAACAAAATAAATTTTTAAAAAATGAGATGAAATAAAAAAATATGAAATCAGATGTAAAAATAAACAAAACAAAAACCTCAAACCTGTTGCTGTTGAGTCAATTCTGACTTACAGTGACCCTAGAGAGCAGAGTAGAACTCTCCCATGGGGTTTCCAAGGAGTGGCTGGTGGATTCGAACTACGGCCTTTTTTGTTAGCAGTCAAGCTCTTAACCACTATGCCACCAGTGTTCCAAAAATAAACAAGGCTAACAAAACGACTTCCACTGACTAGAAGGACCCCAGTGGTCACGACCTCCAGACCTTCTGCTGACCCAGGACCGGAACCATTCCCAAAGCCAACTCTTCAGACAGGGATTGGACTGGACATAGGGTTAGAGAGGGATACTGGTGAGGAGCAAGCTTCTTGGATCCGGTGAACACTTGAGACTATGTTGGCATCTCCTCCCTGGAGGGCAGATGAGAGGGTAGAGGGGGTTAGAAGCCGGTGAAATGGACATGGAAAGATAGAGTGGAGGAAGGGAGCCGTCTGTCTCATGACGGGGAGAGTAATTGGGAGTATGTAGCAAGGTGTATATAAGTTTTTGTGTGAGAGGCTGACTTGATTTGTAAACTTTCACTCAAAGCACAAGAAAAATTAAAAAAAAAAGAAAAAGCCAATACCATGGGAAGAAATAAGTGAGAGCACTGTTCTAGAATAAAAGAGACTAAACAGTCATAAGAAAATGCAATTAGTTAACATTGATTGGATTCTGGCTGCAAAATTAAAACATAAAAGATATTTTGGGACACCTGAAGACATCTGAATATGAACTGAATATTTTATGATATTAGAGAATCATCGTTAATTTTTGTAATGATAAGATGTTATGTGATAACAGTATTGTTGTTATGCAGGAGAATGTCTTTATCATTAAGAGATGTTTGTTAAATTAAAAAAAAAAATGACTTCCACCAATGCATTTTGGGTGAATCTTGAGAGGTTCCACCCTCGAGAGGTTAGTAATGCTTAAATTATTACTTGCATAAAGAGGAAAGGTTGAAAAGATCATAGGTAAGAATGTAGATCTAAGAGCTAAATAAAACACTAAGAGGAAGGGACTTTAGTTTTGGGGCATAGCTAAACTCTAGACCTAAAATGTCTTAGTTCACCTAGCACTTCATAGTTAAATGACATTTTGTATTCATTACAAATTTTGTAAATTTTATTAGCACATTCTCATTACTAGACTCACTGACCAATTTCTTGACATTTTGGCTAATTTACAGAAAAGTTATTTATGAAAAGGGATGATTCTGGAGTCTCATTGTCAAAATATCAACAATTTCACTATGGAAAACATGTAATATTGAGACCTTGTGTTAAGAAAAATATAAAATATATCTCAGTATTTCAGGAAACTGCTGGCTTCATCAGTCTGTGTCAGGGAATTAATTTTCAGTAGTACATCCCTGCTGATACATCTGAAACCCGAGAAAGTCCAATTTCCTTCCGTCATATGTGTCTAATAGAGGATGAATTGTTCAAGTGTCTGAGCGAAATCAGAGGCCACACCACAGACCCACTTTCTTCCCTTAGAAGGACGACATTGACTTCAACCTGCTGCTGATGGAGGGGCTTGCATCTTTTTCTCCCCAGGAAAGGTTTCACACCTGGCTGAGGTGAAAATTGTGGTCACAGAGAAGAGACCAATGGAAATAGGTTGGACTCTGGGTACAGGATGCCTGTCTGTCTACTCTTTCACCACTGCAAACCAGAGAAATGGCAAAAAGCCCTGGGTTGCTCTAACTCCTTGTCGGCTATCTTTTCTTTTCCCTTCTGGCAGAGTCTGAGGATTGCATTTGGATCCAAAGGTGGAAAACTTACATTTAGGAATTAAAAAGGAAATAGGAGGGGGTGCAGATGCAATTTGTAGACCACCAAAAATTCCCTTCCAATCAACCATCTGTAAGCGTGGAAGTTAACCTCAACTGAAGCATGTCTAATTCCAGGCACTGCATACTCAAGAGTCAGATATAAAGGGGTTTGTTCATTAATAAATCTTAAGTGAGTATTTGCTGTGCATCTGCTCTGGGCCCATGTATTCTACAATAGTGAGTATGGCATGATAAGACCATCGTTTTGAAAGTATGCTGTATTTATGAAAATCATTGGACAATCGCCTAGGCCATATTATCTCAGTGAAGACTTTTCTAATTAGTTTTCAGGAGTGATTCCCAAAATACGCATCACTTGGGAACTTATTGGAAATGCAGATTTTCAGGCCCCATAGCAAATTTCCTGAATCAGAAACTCTGGGGGTAGGGCCCAGAAATCTGTTTTAACAAGCCCTGAATGGAATTTCAATGTACACTAAAGTTTGACAATACTTGGGAAACAGCATTTAGAAAGAAACTTTTTTTTCCCCATGCGAAAGTTGGAAATAAATAGGAAAAATTCCTCCATCAAGGCTATCATCATGTAAACAGAACTTGTAAGCACTAATATTGCAATTACAAAAAGAGAAATCACACTTTTGTAGTAATTAAGGATCTTTTAGGTAAACAAAAACCAAACTAAAAAAAAGAAAACAGTTCAAATCTCAGGCCAAATATTACACCATGGAACATTCTTCTTCAGTCCAAAGAAGAATAATTGATGCCTTTGAATTATGATGTTGGTGAAGAATGTTGAATGTACTACTGAGTGCCAGAAGAATGAACAACTCTGTCTTGGAAAAACTACAGCCAGAAAAAAAGCTCCTTAAAAGCAAGGATGGCAAGACTTCATCTAGTGTACTTTAGACACGTTATCAGGAGGGACCAGTCCCTGGAGAAGGACATCATGCTTGGTAAGGTAGAGGGTCATCGAAAAAGAGGAAGATCATCAATAAGACAGATTGACACAATGACTACAAAAATGGGCTCAAGCATAGCAATGACTGTGAAGATGGCACAGGACGGACCAATGTTTCATTCGGTTGTATGTAGGGTCACTATGAGTTGGAACCAGCCTGATGACACCTAATAACAACAACATAGGCACATTACTTACCTTTTTCAGCCTCAAGTTTCCCAATGGCCATAATCAAAGTGTTTTCTTCATAGAGTTATTTAGAGGATTACTATCTAGAGTCTAGTATGTATATAATTATAACATTTATCACATATTTTTGCAAGAATCTGTGTAGTATTAAAAATAGAATAACCGAGTTATAGAAATACTGTACATGAAGCATCTTATGTATGTTTAAAGTATAAACGTCCAATATATGTAGATTAAGATATTGCCTATTATCTGCAGTTAGTATGTAAACTCAGATACAGTTTATAAAAAAGTGTTTTGGCTGGACAGAACATAAGCTCAGTTGCTTCTGACAAGTAAAATTAGGCCATGCCCCTTAGTTTATTTATATAATGAATTGGGGTCACGTGGGGCATTGGAGTCCAGATTTCAAGGAGGAACAATGAACATTCCAGAAGGAAATTCATTACCAGGGAACGTAAGAAGGTTGAGTTGAGATTATTGGGCCAGGCTGAGCAACGAAACCATGAACACTGTATCACCTTCTGCCATAACTCCTTCCGATTCCTTCAGCTGGCTATGTGTACTCAGAAGGGAGTTTTAGGAATGACTCTTGAGAGAGCGGTGTTATTCAATGCCGTGGCACTGTAGAGTGAAAGGGACCTTGCTCTGTGATTCCCATTTGTGCATAATCAAGGCATATGTTCAATTCACTTCCCAACATTAGTGCTATCCATCAAGTGTGGCAGGGCACATAGATGTCTAGAGGCAGTAGCAGTGGCGAACAGAGAATTTGGCTTACCTGATGTCTTCCAGCATAGCTGGGAGTCCCTGGCTGGCCAGAGGTCATCAGGTGTGAGTATCATGTCAATAACTATAGTAATACTTGCAGTTTAGACAACCCTCCTGTAGAACCACAGCTTCAAGTACTAATGAAAGAACCATATACCTCCCTTTGCCTGGCTAGTGAAAAGTTTCTCTTATATTGAGGTACATTTTGTATTGTCCATCATTATTGGCTTAAGTGATAGAGTATTTTTAGGAAAATGTGAGAGTGAAAAAGAAAAAAAAAGTCCTTGACTAGAGATATAGACCTGCAGCACTACCTTGGTGGCTCACTTAGTACATCAGGCTTAAGTTACAGCAGTGACTAACAACTAGAAGGTCCTGTCTTTCCTTCTAAGAATTTCTGAGAGTCGTAGAGAGACATAATCCTGTAAAAGTTGGGACTTCCTGTAGTAAGCAGATGAGGACTTGGGAACAATAAGTATAAATGGTTAGTGGTCTATTTCTCTGTCTTTTCTGCTAGGGCCTGAGAAAATCATGGTAAACAGGAAAGTAGTTTCTGTAATACAAGACACCCAGTGACATGAAACACAGAAAAGAACAAGAGTAGCTGCTTTGTTGGAGTGTGTGCTACAGTCTATACAAATATTTGCTCTTGAAGTATATTAACTATTACTATCTTTATTTTGTAGCTCGGAGATGTCAAAAGACTTGCCCAGAGTTTTCCTGCATATACGTGGCAGAACTAAGAGTTGAGCTCAGGCCTCAGGTCTCCAGAGGTCATTCTTGTTACAGTCAAAAGTTTCCATTGAGTCTTAAATACCCACGGAGGTAGCCCTGGGGATGAAGGGAGGGTGACTGAGTCAGCCTCAGGCCCACCACTCCATACTCTTTCTTTAGATGGAGCAGCTCTGGCCTCCTTTCCTCACTCCTTCTCTCTCATAATCTTTCTCTCTCTTGCTTTTGTTTATGTATTTGGTTCGCAGCATAAGATTTTGCTAGAAGCGGCATGTAGGTAAAAAACACATACTATAATAAAAATAGAATAAAATAAAGTAGATTGAAAGCCTCTGCTGTGCTTTAACAATGAAAGAAGTATCTCTGCACACTTCCAGCATCAATTCGTAGTTTGCTAAATAGATGATTATTCATGAGTTAGACCGCACAGAGTTATTTCTATAAACTGGGTTTAGCCATTGTTATTGCACCTTTATTGCTTTATGTATAGCTGTAAAAACCCCTTCAGGGGTTGCTAAATATAGGTTTTAGAGGGAGGAGGATACGACATGCAATTATCATCAAATCCTGGTACCCACATTGGTCAGGAGAGGTAATGTCTTGCTCCCTCCACTCAAATACCACACAGACACACAACTCCCTTCAGATACTGCCTTAACAAGTCTTAACCTACCCATCAGGTGTGAGCTCCGTTTCTGGTTAGATAAAACACCAAGGACCAGCAGGATTCTAGACTAGGTGGGGCAACACATGGAGCAACTGGGAGCATTATAAGAGACAGTGTGGTGAAGCTGTACAGTGCAGGTTACCTGCATTGGAGAGTCTGGGAGAGAAGATGAATGCGGCCTGGAGAAGTCAGGAAAGGCTTCAGGGAGAAGAGGTCTCACAGGTCCACATTAAGTGAATCATCCTAGAGAAGAGACAGGGTAATCATTGAAACAGGGATTAGGAAAGTGCTTGTCAAGCTCCTGGTCTCCTGGGGCTCAGGGATTTCTCAGTCACCTTATAATAATACGGTGGCTCACCACCTAACTCCACACTGGGTGCTCAGTAAGCACCATCAGCAGTATAGCTTCGATGTATTTCATGCTACATATCTATCTGGTAGCGTGCTAGGTGAGTACCATATATTTACTTATTTAATCTTTACAATGATCTCTAAGTGTCATCCTTGGTCCCATTTTATAGCTCAGAAAACCGAGGTGCAAAGAACCTTTGTGACTTTCCCAGGGTCAGCATACTAACTGCACTGCTGTGGTCAGCAGCAACTTGGGTTTATCTGCAGTGTTTTGGCCACTGTAGATTCATGAATCCGGATTAGAGCTGGGTTCAATTTTTTACCTCTTCACTGTGGGGTTTTCAAATGAAAACTTTTTCTTAAGGTTAAAAAGGGCTCTGTGAGGTAGTGTTAGCATATTGTCTGAGGCTGTAGAAAGTAATGCAAGGGGGATGAGAGTGGCTTGTCCAGATTGCATATATTCTCAGCACAATACGCATACCAAGGCTAATCAAGAATATAACACCGGATCATGCTCTTTAAGTACTCCCCAAGGGGAGTTTAACAAAAGACTCAGGGGTGATCATTCTGATTCCCAGAAAGCACTTACTTTATAAAAGAGCAAATCAGTTGGGTATTTGTTAAGTCGTTAGTTACCGCCATGCATTGGAAAAAGGATTCAGAAAATTACTGTGGAACAGAGTACCTTCCAGAGACCCGATACTACTCTCTGGAGAGTTCTGACCTAGCTCCTGGGAAGGGTTTGCTTACTGTAAATCACACACACACACACACACAAATAGGGTGGGAGAAGGATTCCAACCAAATCACACATAGTACTTAAGAACATGAAGTGCTTGAAAATGATGGTACAGAAACAACCTTACTAAACACTGAAATGCGATTGGTTTCAGAAAAAAATTAAAAGTACTTTGATTTGTGTTGTTTGCAATTCTATTGTAACTGCATTGTCACCCTTGCCATTCAAACGTGCGGGTCTCTCTCCCCTGCCCCAATAAAAGAGCAAGACAGATATGTGAATTTAGCAGCCAATTCAACAAAGTTCACTTTCTTTTTTTGCAATTATTTTATGCCTGGTGCTATTGTCAGCTCAAATAGACAAAAATACAGAGAATATTCTTCCATTCAACTACTCATTCAATATATGTTTATAGTTTTTTACTGTTGCAGAATTCCCAATGTATTTGAAAATCAAATATTTAAAGATATAAAATAATCAGAGTATCATTACATTGCAGAATTTACTTCCTTCCCTGCCAAACATCATACTCCTTTTGAATAAGTTGAATAATTTGTAAGACAACGTCTGCCTCTTGCCCTTCATGTGTTATTCCTACTCAGGTACCAATCACACAGTGAGAGTGACAATGTGGACATAAACCAGTTAATCCTACTGTACAGTTTGGCTATATAAGTCGGTTACCAGTTTGTAGAACTACAACAAATAATATCAGGTAAAAAGAAATTTCTAGGGAGTGTCCGCTTTGGACAAATGTATGAGAATATGATTTTCTTTGTAGGAACTGTTGGGAATTGGAATATGGGGGGAAATAAAAACATAGATCTTTTACTCAAGGAGCTTTGTGAGTTTAACAAGGTATGTAAAACCCTGAATGTTGGTGGTTCAGACTACAGCAAGTCTATTGCAAATCTATTGTGAGTTTCATTCTATCATATCTATTTTTTCTTCTATTTTATATCTATACCTGTATTTTCCAGGAATTTCAATTGAGGACAATTTCATATCTTACATGTTTTCACATCCTTAGTGACTTGGTCATAGTAGGTGCTGAAAAATATTTAGTGAAATGAAGCAAAATGTATCTTCTTATAAGTATGACTCATAAGTAAGAGACCTTATAGGGCTATTTGCTTTTACTGCAATATGAGAAAGGTCAGGAATTGGAAATCTATGATGTATTATTTCTACTTAAAAATTAGTAGATGTGCCTTTTTTTTCTGATTTTGTAGAGAAAAAGTAAAAATGAAACTGTGATTAAATCGGTTTGTAATTCATACACAGCCTATCAATCAATTTGGCTTTTTTGTGAACCTACTGGTGCAAGCGTTAAGTTCTTGGTTGCTAACTGAAGAGGTTGGTGGTTCAAACTCACCCAGCCACACCACGGGAGAAAGACCTGATAATCCACTCCTGTAAAAATTATAGCCTAGAAAACCCTATAGGGCAGTTTTACTCTGTCACATGGGGTCACTCTGAGTCAAAAATTGACTCCACGGCACCTAACAACAACAACAACAATTTTACAGGAGTCCATGGGTGGTACAAAAGGTAAACTCCCTCAGTTGCTAATTGAAAAACTGGAGGTTTGAGTCCACCCAGAGGGGCCTTGGAAGAAAGGCCTGGCTATCTACTTCCAAAAAATTAGTCAATGAAAAAGCTATGTTTACAGTTTTTTACTGTTGTAGAATTCTCAAGGTATTTGAAAATCAAATATTTAAAGATTCTACTCTGACAGACATAGGGTCACCATGAGTTGGGGTTGACATAATGGCAACAATTTTTTGTTTGTTTTACGATCATATAAAGACACTGTCCCAAGCTCAGATATTGATCATTTAGAAATGAATAAGACGTGGTTTTATTGTGCTGGAAAAGTCAAGCCTGTAATCTGTTGATGGATGATAACCTATAAAGATAGCAGAGGATCAGTGTGGAAATAGCAAGCACAGATGTAGGAGCTGCTCGAAAGAGGGCATTACATGGACTTGGGGTACCCTATTACTAACCCCTGTTGTCAGTAGCTGGAGTCAAAAGTCAGAGAACAAGGAGCATTGGCCACTCTGGTCTAAGATGACCCAGTGGACACACACATGCTTAGTCGGAGGTTCAGGTGCCTTTTCTTTCTTTTTCTTTATTTTATATTGTAAAACAGATTATTAATGACAGCTGTGTAAAATAAAATGCTCTGTCTTAGTTTGTCACTGATAACATTTGCTAATCAGAGCAATTAGCTTTACAGTGCTAATGTATGCCATGCTGATTATTACTAAAGAATAAATGCAATCAAAAATATTTTCTACATTCCCAAGATACCCAGGCTCTGTTTTTATAGGTAAATGATTAAGTTATAAACACATGTATGCCCAAAATAAATTTGGCTGTTAGATTAGATATGCAACAAGTACTAGACGGTGATACTAAAATGCTACCCCTACTCTGCCTGTATAGGGATCATCTCTTCTATTTCATATCATTTAATCACTGATAGTAACCAAATGTATTACTGTGTGGTTTGATTGCTGCCTCTCAAGATAATCATCTATTATTTGGAGCTACTAATTGCCTAGTTCATAAGACTCAAGGGAATATTTTATTAACAGGATATGCAAGCCAAAACTAGGGCTACTCTGGTTCAAATTAAAATGCTGTTTTGTTGTTCATCATTATGCATGTTGAATAGTGTGTCTTTACCTAAGGGATTCTATGAGGTTTGTAATATTTATAAAGAGAACAGCTACTCATCTCAGGGCCATTTCGAGAGTATGTATTATTTATTTCCTGATCTACCCCCTCCAATGTTCAATATCTTTTAAGAACTGTGATTAATAAAACATTCCAATTTGAATAGTGTGGGTTCTATTCACAAAACATGGTTTTGCAGGCCATTTCCATGCAGACATTACCAGAGACAGTACATACCACCAAAAAAAAAAAAAAAGCATAATCACGTCAGATATTTTGAATTAATGATTCTGGGGAGGAGGTTCATTACACTTTTTGTTTCATCCCTAAGTGGGACTTCTCAATTAAGTATGAAGAGACTGGGAAATAGAAGGTACTCACACATTAAAAATGGTGTGTCAAGCTCTGTTAACGCTGCTTTAAAGTCTTTCATTCAAGATCTGTCAAGAAATCATTATCATCCTTTCTTTTTTCTCTGAGTTTTTTTATAACTGAGGTTTAATGTATTATTAATAGAAGAAAAGGGATAAGGAACACTAGACAGTTATTGTGTGTTGCAGCAGCAAATTCAGGTTTCGGTGGAAGTGCTGAGTGTTACTTCATCCATCTTTAATAAACGTAGGTGCTGGAGAAGGGGGTCTGTGCTAATGTGAGCACTGTAAGGCAGGTCGAAGTGACTGTCATGCTGTGGGAGGGAGTCCTTAGAGCAATTTACTAGATCAACTGTACTGAATCCATAAAAATAATTAGAATTAAAATCAGCTCAAATGCAGTGCCATGTTTTTGACATAAAATAACATGTTGTGTTCTATTTAGGGATGGAACTAAAACAAGTCCAGCAGATGAATCAACACGGCCTTATCAAACACCTTCCCTGTGCCCTCTACTGTGCTAATTGCTTGAGGAGACATGAACTGGTCTCTGTCCATAAGACCACTGTCAAGTAGTTGGCATACAAAGGCAATGTGAAAATAGTCTTGTAACATTTTCATCAAAGATGAAAGGTCAAGCTTAAAAAAGTTGCCTTGAACTCCCTCTCTTCTGACCTCAAAAACACTTTATTGGTAAGGAGAGGCTATGGTAAGCATCCCCTAACCCTTAGTGAATCTTAGAGTCTAGGAAAAACTTATATTTCTTTTATTCAGTCACCCAAAACATACTTAAATGATATTTTGCCTAGTCCATCACCTTCTCATTCCTTTAAGTTGCCTCTATTAACATACTGGCCTCTTCTGAATACTGAACATAAGCTGCCCTCTAGTATTTTGTAGCCTAAAGTATCATTTAAAGATGCTACTGTCATATAGATATTTTTTAAAATAGAAGTAGAGGTTTAATATTTGCAAAAAGTATTTGAAAAGTTCTCTCATGAAATAACTCATTTCATATTCCCCATAGCATATTACTATAAATATTATAATCATTTGATATATAAAGACTGTGAATAATTTGACCAAGATCTTATTGCCAGTCAATGGTGCAAGTAGACTCAAACCCAACTCTTCGGCCTCATCACTTTGCTTCTCTAAAGGACTAGCAGCTATATTGATTAGTTCCCTCAGATAATCAAATAGAAATTTAAGTGAAAAATAAATAAAACTTATGGTCTGACAAAAACCAAAAATTCAGCCCAGGTAGGTGTTACACATAAGCCAAGGCCTGCCTGGTTGGTATAGAAGCTATCACGTCATAGGTTCTATAAAAGGCAGAAACGGGATAAATGACATATAAATCAATGCCATCTCATTCACTTTCCCTGGATTTGGTTTGTTTGCAGACAGTAACATCCCAGAGAAATAGCCTGGGGCTAACACTTCACTGAAAAGATATGTGGTTTTTATGATTTCAGAGACCGGTCTTCCTAAGCATCCATTTTGCAAAATGACTTTAATTCAAAAAATTCAACTTATTTCCTGCATTCACACAAGGAGAGATCATCTTTTCTGGTGCTAAGGGTTTAACACAGCCACAGTGAACAAGCACATCAGCTTCAGGCTGAAATGAATGTGGCTGGAAAGCAGGGTTGGGGAAAATCAATCACAGACACAGCTGGAACTCCTTGGAGTCATCAGGAAATGGAATGGAGCCAGTGTTGCTTCCGACAGGGCTTAGAACTGGTTCCAGTTCAACCCCTGCTGAGAATTTGCATTTCAAACAAGTTCCTTGCTGAGAATTTGCAGCTCCACACCAGACACATTGGATCAGAAGGAGAATTTGGAGTTCTACCCCAGATGTACTAAATCAGAATCTACATTTTAACAAGACCCCCTAGGTGATTCTTATGTATAACTTCCTGGGAATTTGTTAGTAATGCAAATTCTCAGCAGGGGTCAGAGCCAGAAGGAACCCATTTAAAGCCCTGGCTTTGGAGACTATCTGACCTGGAGGCCAGAATCCATCCACTCCATTCTGTTAGGATGAAGATGCTGCTGAGTTGTTTGAACCAGTGTTACTCCAATGCTCTCAGAAAAGGTCTTGATGACCATCCCTGGACATCAGAGAGCTGTGAGGCTATGAAATCTTGAGAGTCAGTGTGAGACACATGCAAAAGAGTGTCATCCTTTCCTACTTGGTCAAGTTTGCATCATCCATTACAAGAATGTGTGAGGACCAGACAGGAGGGTGGCTGCCCATCTCTTCACTTGGGGGATTTTCTTGCTTTAACTGCCTTTGTCAGTCCAGCTGACACTTCTGACCTGCCATGGAAACAGACCCCATACCTCCCAGGCCAAGTGGGTGAACAGAATAGGCAGCAGAATAAGTCCAACTTCATGGCTTTAGAGCACTTTTGTTCTTTGATAACTAGATTAAAAATGAAACAAACCCAAAGTCATTCCAGTGTCCTTTTCCCATAAAACACTCAAGAACCTGGAGGTTAAGTGTTAGTTCAAGTTAAGACCATGCTGGAACCCTGAGTCATTTCTCCCCCAGGCTAATTCTGTAAGATATTTTCAAGGAGATGCTGTTTTTTGCTCTTTCCTCCTGAAGTTCCAAAAAATTGCAACTAGCGTTGGTCCCTGTTCCCATTTGCTTTTCATCCATGCTGTCTTACTCCCGGTTCTCTGGGATCTATACTAAGGACACACACTCATAGAATAAGCTGACTGTCATAGAAAAGAGGCTTTTAGGTTAGTGAGGAAGATGGTAATAAACTAACATTTATTTCTTCCCTTCAGCTTCTAAGCAAGGGACAATGGACACTTTGATTGGTCAAAGTGTTTCACATTTGACTATGGAGTCAAGTTGGATTAATTAATTTCACAACAAACTTCTGGGAATTATAAAATTACCTGTAATCCTGAACAGCCATTTATTACAGCCAATAGCCATATATTGTGAGAGCAAGAGAAATAAATATCCTGACCTCTTTCTCCTTTTGCCTTCAATCCTCCTATTGGCTTCTCCTAATGGTTAACCCAAATAGAAGCAAGAAAGCAAAGGAGTCTTGTTGAGCATTGCGTAGATATCAGCCTCTGTCATCTAGAGCAGCATAGAAAAGAGCGGAGAACAGATCAGGAGGGGCAAACAGAGAATATACAGCATACACATTTCCATAGTTTTTGGAACATTCCATTAAGCTGGAATTATTTCATAAATATGTATATGTCTTCTGTGATTGAGTGGCCCAAGTCTCAGTTTTGAGCCTCTTTTTTTGTGCTCACTCATCCAATCCCTTGACTTCAAATAACATCTATATTCTGAAGACTCGCCAAATTTCCCTGAGCTCCAAATGTGAACTTGACATCTCCATGTGAATGTCTCAAATTTCGCATACCCACTAGGGGAATCTTAATCAGTGTACCACTACTGCATTCAGCTTATCCTTCTGTGTTCCCCATATCAATACATCATTCCTCCAGTCGCTTGGGCCAAAAATCAGTGAGTCATCCTCAAATGTTCTCTTTCTCTCACTTCCCACTTCCAATCCATTTTGAAGTCTACATTCAAATATAATCTAAGTTTGTCTATGTCATCCCACCTATACAACAACTACATTTGTTTGAGCTTAGATCACAGCAAATGCCACCACACATCTCTCCCTGCTCCATTCTGGCCCCTCCCATGCCCAGCATAGTTATTTCTGCATGTAGTAGTCAGTGTTGACTATTAACCTAAAGGCTGATGGTTTGAACCTACCCAGCAGTGCCACAGAAAAAAGCCTTGCTGATCCACTTCAAAAAAAAGAAAAAAAAAATTTTTTCTTTTTTTTTTTTTTGATCCACTTCAGTGAAGACTACAGCCCAGAAAACCCTATGGAGCAGTTCTACTCTGTAACACATGGGGTTGCCATGAGTCAGAATTGATTTGATGGCAACAGATTTTTTGGTTTCCCATCATACCAAAAATAAATTCTAAACTCCTGATCCTTGACTACGTGGGTCTACATGATCAGTCCCCTTCCTATCTCTTTGACCTTATCTCCTTTGCTTCTCTATTCACTTATTCTGCTCTCTCAACAGTTTTGCTCTTTCTCAAACACACCAAGATTATTACAGTTTCTGGGCATTTTCACTTGCTTTTCCTTCTATCGAGTGTGCTTTTCCATCAGATTCCATACGATTCACCTTCTCTCTTCTTTCAGATCACCTTTGGGTCATTCCTAGCTTTTATTATCTAAAGTAACCTCAGTTCCTGCATTATTTTTCTCATAGCATGTATCATATTTGAAATTATAGGATTTATTTGTTCATTTATTGCCCTTTTCCCAATTATGATGTAATCTCAACCAAGGAAATTTTCTTCCTTGTTTACTACTGACTCACATAAGTTAGCACGTAGTAAAAAAAAAAAAAAAAAAGTTAGCACATAGTAGCTGCTTTAAATATATTTGTTGACTGACTGGATGGATGCAATCACTTTGCACATTGGAAAGAGGTATCATATACATTCAGAAGGTGCTTCTCCAACTGTAGCCTTTAACCCAAGATTCATTCTGGCCCAAGTTCAGACACTCCCCACCCACTTGCCCTAGGGAAGCAGGAGTGGCTAGGAAGACACTGTAAAGAACCTGGCTGTTTCAGGGAGCCATGCATTCCTCTTTTTAACATTTTCTACACAAATGCATAATGTCCCATTGGACAGAACACTAGAGCATTTGCTTATTTACAAAGACACACTTTTACTAGGGCAAAGGGCAGAAGAGTCCTGATATTTTAGCATTTATAATGGCAAATGCCAGTCCTTGGTATCTGTGCATGATCATGTATGTATGCACATACACACACACATATCCCATGAATGAAACAGGACTTGTAGATTTCTATAGATAGAAAATAGGATTTGTGTGCATTTATGGAAGGGAAAATACATCAGAGAGTTGGAAAGAACAATCAATATGCTTGTGAATACATAGCTATGGTGAGTATGTACTGTGAGTCCCTAAGCTGATGGACCCACACAAGGCTCAGGCTTGAATCAAGCTTTGAGAAACCCACTTCATACAAACATGTCTGTTTTGCACTAAAGCCACATTACCCAGCATCATTTTCCTGTTGTTGTTGTTGTTAGGTGCTGTCAAGTTGTTTTCAACTCATAGTGACCCTATGTACAACAGAACAAAACATTGTTGGGTCCTGTGCCATTCTCACAACTATTGCTATGCTTGAGTTCATTGTTTCGGCCACTGTCAATCCATCTTCTTTAGGGCCACTCTCTCTTTTGCTGACTCTCTATTTTACCAAGCATGATGTCCTTCTCCAGGGACTGATCTTCCCTGATAACATGTCCTAAGTATATAAGAAAAGGTCTCCCCATCCTTACTTCTAAAGAGTATTCTGTCTAAAAAGACAGATTTGTTCCTTCGTTTGGCAGTCCATGGTGTAGTCAATATTCTTCACTAACACTGCAATTCGAAGGCATCAATTCTTCTTCAGTCTTCCTTACTTATTCAGCTTTTGCATGCATAAGAGGTGATAGAAAACACCATGGCTTGGTCAGGTGCACCTTAGTTTCCAAGGTGATGTCTTTGCTTTTCAACACTGTAAAGAGGTCTTTGGCAGCAGATTTGTCAAATGCAATATGTGGTTTGATTTCTTGATTGCTGCTTCCATGGGTGTGGATTGTGGACCCAAGGAAAATGACATCCTTGCAGCTTCAATCTTTTCTCCCTTTTATTGTTATGTTGCTCATTGGTCCAGTTGTGAGGATTTTTGTTTTCTTTATGAGTGAGGCATAATCCATACTGAAGGCTGTGGTCTTTGATGTTCATCAATAAGTGCTTCAAGTCCTCCTGGCTCTCAGCAAGCAAGGTTGAGTCATCTGCATAACACAGGTTGTTAATGAGTCTTCCTCCAATCCTGATGCCCTGTTCTTTTTCATATAGTCCAGCTTCTTGGATTACTTGCTCAGCATACAGATTGAATAGGTATGGTGAAAGCATACAACTCTGATGCACACCTTTTCTGACTTTAAACTATGCAGTGTCCCCTTGTTCTGTTTGAAAAACTGTCTCTTGATTTATGTACAGGTTCCTCATGAGCACAATTAAATGTTCTGGAATTCTATTCAACACAATATTATCCATAATTTGCTATTACCCACACAGTCCGATACCTTTGCATAGTCAATAAAACACAGGTGAACATCTTTCTGGTATTCTCTGCTTACAACCAGGATCCATGTGACATCAACAATGAAATCCCTGGTTCCATGGTCTTCTTCTGAATCTGACTTGAATCCTGGCAGTTCCCTGTCGATACACTGCTGAAGTAGCTTTTGAATGATCATCAGCAAAATTTTACTTATCATCTTCCTAGGTCCCACATAAGTGACACTTCTGTAGTGATACCTTCCCTGGTCCTGCTGTGGTAGTGAATTTCCTTTCCCTGAATTTCTGTAGTATTTTGATTGTGCCTAATATTTGGCCTTTATCACTTATGTGTATAAATATATATTTTAATAGTTACAAGTATACATGCTTGGCCCAACGGAGTGAATTTTTTGGTGGCAGGAACTGTGCCTTATGTTTTCCCGAAGGGCCAAGCATAGAGACTTGTCCACTGTAAGTGCTCAAAATACACTTATCAAACGAATGAATAATTCTAGAGGTGTAACCTGTAACTGTGAAAATTAGTAAGGATTTTTTTTTTTTTTAAGGAGTGTCTAAATTCCAGACAAACACCAGAGAGTAACAGAGAAATCGATTTCATAGAGGCAAAGATCTCACCAATACCTCCTTTTTAAACATAAGATTTTGCTTTCAGAAGTGGGGAAAAGAGTGACACTCCATAGGATAATGCGTGTCCCACCTAGCAGAGTGTTCAGCCCTGACATTAGAGTCAACATTGAGTTTCAGAGTTTCCCAGATGTCTACAGAAGTTAATCAATATGTCAAGGCATTTGTATTAAAGAATGAAGGCAATGACTCATACCTTAGCTCTCACCTTCACTAGCTGTTTGAGCCAGATCAAATTTTTTATTCTCTCTGAGTCTTAGTTTTCTCATCTGTAAAATGAAGATAATATCCCTTAAATCACAGCAGCTGTGCATGAAATAAATGAGAAAATAGCTGTGAGTTTTCTTTTATAAAAATAACTTTGTAAGCTATGATGTATACTGCACATAAGTGAAGGATTATTATTGAGATGGATAGCTATTATTTTTCTGCTCAGCACAACTCCTTCCCTCTTTAACCCTCAATCTTCCCATTCATTCTGTTCCCAAAGTTGCCACTGACCTACTAGGGTAGTATAACTTAACTCTGGCTCCTGACATTTCCCCTTACTGCCCCCCAGGGGAGGGACCCGACTCATAATAGGCCAATCAAACAATCAGATTTCTTCCTCAGGATTTTAGAACCAAAATGGAAGCGCGTGTATTTTGCTCTGGTTAGCTGAAACCAAGAGCATTTAAATTTGGGAAATGTTGACAATCAGTTCTTTCATGTGGACTAAGGACAAGATAAAAGAGCTGACATGAAAAGAGAAACATGAAGCAGGTAAAAAATATAGTAAGTAGTTGTTAAAAAATAAAGGTGGCAATAGAACATTCTAGTATAACCACTGATTGAGTCCCTGGTTCCTGCAAACCCTGGTATCCTGATCTCAAATCTTTATTTGTTTGTTTGTTTTCTAGCTTATTTTCATTTATTTAGGGAAGCCATGGGAGTTATGACAAACAATCATATTTGTATTGGGAATAATATAAATTAGGAATTATCTATTTGGGGAAACATACACACCAAAGCTGAGGGACTGCCTGGAGCAGACTCCTTGACTTTCTTCTACCCACTGACTTCTATGTTCATAGGCCACAGAATACAAAAAGTACCCACAACACGCACTCTGAAGATATAGAGATTTTCTATAAGATGATTTACACAAAGGTATGAAGATGTATCATCTTTGGATAACTTCTTTGTCCTCAATGGGTTAATAGCCAGGCTTCGGACACTGGCATGTGAGCAGAAACCTCATCAGAGGATATACACATAATGATACGGACTAACAAAGAAAAAAAAACAAAACTACCCAATTCAGAGAGTTCCAGGAATGGCTTCCCGGAGGAAGTAATAGTTGAACTGTGTCCTGAAAGATAAATAGGAATTAGTTAAGTTTAAAAAGAAATTACAGCAAAGAGAAGTAAGTACATTCAAGATATCAGGATAGCATGCCAGAGGGCCGAAACCACATAGGGCAGGCATGCAACTACACTCGCTTCATATTGTGGAAGTGCAATGGTAGAGAAAGTTGCTTGAATATGTGCCTGAAGAGACAGGGAACCACTGGATGGTTTTAAATGTGAGAGAGAAACATTATGTGACTTCATTTTTAATTATATCATTTTGGCAAGTGTGTAGAGGAAGTGTGTCAGAAATTGGAATGGAAGTGGGAGGAAAGACGCTTAAGAACAGAGGCAGAGATGACTGTTTAGAACAGAGGCTATGTCACAAGTAATTACGATGAATGCCTGGTCTATGAGTTGATTAGTTATCGTTGACCAGATTCAAGAGAATATACATAGATAAAAATATAAGACATGTTTTATTTAGTTTTGGAGGTGAACAAGAACATCAAAGAATGGCTACTAGGTTTCTGGCTGAGAAACTAGGTGAATGATGGTGTCGTTCAGTGAGTAAGAAAACACAAAAAGAAAATCACATTTGGGGGTGTATGATGAGTTGAATTTAAAATATGGTAATTTTAAAGTTACTGTGATATATCCAATTAGAGATGTTTAGCAGCAATTTGCATATATAAGAAAGCTCAGAAGACAAGTTAGGGCTAGAAATATAGATATAAGTGTCATTATAATGTAGGAGGTAGTTAAAAATCACAAGAATGGATTAGATCCCGAGGAAGTGTAGAGTGAATGGACACGTGAGTTAAGGATTAAAGCCTTGGGAATACGTTTCAGGTATGGACGAAAAATAGGAGTCAGTGAAGAAAGGAGTGATCAACAGTATCAAATGCATCAAAGTTTAAAGTGTTCACTGCATTTACCAATTAGAAAGTCGCTGAGATTGTAGCAAAAGGGCAGCAATAGTGGAGTGGTGGAGACAGAAGCCAAAATTGCTTTGGGTTGCAAAGTGAAGGTGAGATGAACCAATGAAGTCATCAAATGGAATATACTATCTTTAGAAGACTGACTATAAAGGGTTAACAGAGATGTTAAACAGGCTGCCTTGAAAGGAGGAGGTTACAGGGAGAATGGTCTTCAGGGCAGCAGGGGCAGTGATAATGGTGGTGGCACCCAGCGCCCAGCGCTAGCAATGTTGGTGACGCAAGCTGCAACATTTAGTGCTTGGTGTCCTGTTGGTGGTGGTGCTGTTCTCACCAGATCAGGTCTGCATGGAATTTGGGCAGGTTCTTGGATGGACATCCCTGACTCTGGCTCTCTACTCAATTGTTCTTTTTGCTTAAATCATCCAGAGTTAATTTACCTTGTTTGCAAATGAGTGTAACAATGAATATTTGGGTCTAGACCAATGAAAATTTAATAACTGATTCATTTAGGGTTCAGGGAACTTCAGATTCAAACTCTGAGATTCAAAGTGAGATCTGTGCTCTCACCAATCTAGGATGCTTTCTTTTCTTGATCTCAGTGCTGCTCAGTTGACCAGCTAACTGACCAGTTAATGAACCAACCTACTAAATATACTTATCAAGTATTTAATGACCATGCTTATACTCCACTATGTGAGGAATGTGAAGGAATAACAAATTATCCAGGAATTCATAGTACAGCTGGGTAGAAAAGTTGAAACCATGAAACTGAACTACATCTTCAGCGTATATACTCGATGCAAGCTTTCCCAAGGCAGTAAGTGTTCTACACGCTCCTGTTCTCCAGGCCCCATCAATTCCCTAGGAATGCTTCAGGATCTTGACAAAGCCAAAGCTGCCGCTCCTAGGCCCTCTCTATGCTTTAGCCCAGGATGGACAGAGAGCAGCTAAAGGATCAGAGAAATTAGTTGAGAGCTCTCTCTCTAATTTGTCTTTCTAGGGTCTCCAAAAGCCATATGGGTATCTTTGAAAAACCCCTTGCCTCTGTAAAACTAACCTGGCACCAATATTACAACTTTTCAACTAACCCAAGAGTCTCAAAATAGTCATTGAGAACTTCTAGTGTACTCAGTAGGGTTTTTACTCCTCCTGACTCAGTTTCCTAGGGCTATCATAACAAAGAAACACTGACTGGGTGGCTTATAACAACAGAAAAGGATTGTTTCACAGTTTTGGAGGCTAGCAGTCCAAATTCTGGATATAGGTCAGGCCATGCTCTTTCTGAAGGCTCTAGAGAAAGATCCTTTCTTGTCTCTTCCAGTTACTTTGTAGACCTGGGCATTTCATAGCTGTTTTCCCTCTGTTTTCATGCATTCATCCACCCTTTATAAGCATTATATGTCTGACTCTGTGCTAGATGCTAAAGATAAAAATAATAAGACAGGGTTTTTCTCTTAAGGTGTTTAATGCCTGACATGGAATTGAAACAAGGGACTTACTTTTTCGACTATCTCAGGAGGTACATAAACAATAGCTGCTTGATAAATAAATGCTTGTCTAATTATACCTCCTTCAGATGTTTGCTTAAATAGTTCCTTCTCCATGAAGTATTCCCTGATTACCTTCTTCAATATTCAAGCACTTCTCTCTCTTCTAATTTATTTTTCTCTAAAGCACTCATTACTACGCACGTTACTTATCTGTCTATTGTTAGACTCCCCGCCATAAATTATAGGCTCAAAGGGGGAAATTATGTACATGTATATATTAAATATATGTATCACTGCTCTTTCACAGTTTGTACGTTAGTACCTAGAATATCATCAGCTCAATAAATATCTATTGAATGGTATGAACAAAGAAGATGATCTAAACATAAAAGATGTAGAAGTGGTGAACTATGGGTTTTAGAAGAGAAAGCATTACTTGCAAAGGCTTGAGGGGGTCAGGGAAGTTTTGATGGGAAAACTGGATATTAAAGGTGCAGATGACCATAGAGACTTTTCAGTAAGAGCATATCAAAGCATGGTGTTGCCATTCAGGTGAGTGAACGGTGGTTGACTGAAAGCTGGGTGGATGAATGTGGGCAGAGGAAAATTATTCTGTACCTTCAATAACTGTATAATTTTCTCACAAGCTCTGGAGTGTGCCGTGTTATTATTGTTGTTAGGTGTCATCAAGTTAGTTTCAACTCATAGTGATCCTATGTACAACAGAATGAAACACTGCCTGGTCCTGTGCCATCCTCACAATCCTTGTTATGCTTGAGCCCATTGTCGCAGCCACTGTGTCAATCCATTTCCTTGAGAGTCTTCCTCTTTTTCTCTGACCCTCTACTTTATCAAGCCTGATGTCCTTCTTCAGGGACTGATCCCTTCTGGTAACATGTCCAAAGTAGGTGAGAAATAGTCTCGCCATTCTTGCTTCTAAGGAGCATTCTGGCTGTAATTCTTCCAAGACAGATTTGTTTGTTCTTTTGGCAGTCCATGATATATTCAATATTCTTTGCCAACACCACAATTCAAAGGTGTCAACTCTCCTTCAGTCTTCCTTAACCATTGTCCAGCTCTCATCCTTATTCATTGTTCAGCTTTTGCATGCATATGAAAACACCATGACTTGGGTGAGACGCACGTTAGTCTTCAAGGTGACATCTTTGCTTTTCAACACTTTAAAGAGGTCTTTTGCAGTAGATTTGCCCAATGCAATGCATTATTTGATTTCTTGACTGCTGCGTCCACGGGTGTTGATTGTGGATCCAAGTAAAATGAAATCCTTAACAACTTCAATCTTTTCTCTGTTTATCATGATGTTGCTTATTTATCCAGTTGTGAGGCATGTGCCATGGAAGTATTGTATTAAAGTCTAGGGAGAGACAAAAAGATCCAAGAGCTTCCCCAAGATACACAGATAGTGACAATGCTGGAATGAGAGGCCACTTCCTGTGTTGTTGGTGCAAGTGTTCATCAAATAGTGAGTTAGCTCAGGGAGGGAGGGGCATTAGGAAGGTGAGTGTTGTTATCATCGTTTGTTTTTGAGAGACCTCAGCTGTGTAGGTGAAGTGGAACAAGGACACACTAATAGATTGGCTGGAAATGATAAAAATGTAAGTATTCCTTGAGGACCAGTATAAATGTCACTTCCTTCCCTGACTATTTCACTCTCTGTCTGAGGTACATGTAGCATCCTTTACACATTTCTACTTGGGGTGTAGGTGAATTTGCTAAAAGTTAGTTAGCTGAATGTTCAATCTTAAAAGTTAATGATTGATCATATAAATATACAAATTGCAATGTTTAACTGGAGTGGAGAGCAGTGTTTTAACAGTTTCTAACAAATTATCCCACTTTTCTTGACTCAGTAACTAGAACATTAAAAAAAAAAACCCAAACACACCACAGTCGAGTCAATTCCGACTCATAGCGACCCTATAGAACAGAGTAGAACTGCCCCATAGAGTTTCTAAGGAGCGCTTGGCGGATTCGAACTAGAATATAGTGGGCACGTAATTAGTGGGTACTTAATAAGTGCTTGGCATCTGAAATTTGAAGTTAAAATATGTAGGCAAGAATACTTTCATTTTTTTCTCTTTTCAAAGTAATCTTCCTAGATCAGAGGCCTTAACACCTGTGTTCCTTAAGATGGTAACACACATTGAAAACCACCAGGTGGTATGCTCATTTTTGTTTCTGATTTATTGCTCAGAGATAGTAGACATGCATTAACTGGCTTTATTTTTACACTAGAATTTTGCGCCCCTTGTGCAAGAAGTAGAAGTTAATTGGCAGCTAACTCACTTTGATGACAACTTTGGTGTGCTTGGGGGACATGTTTTCATAAATTGCCACAGTTTTGATAGATTTTACCATGACTGGTTTACTTAGAGATTGTTATTATGCTCCAGCAGGATTCACTGCCTCTGCTTTGCACAGATGATGGGGTAGATACTCATGCCTTCTTACTTCTTCACAACAATGATAATAAAAATTGTATATGCAGTGTGTGTTTTCACAGCACAACACAGAAAGAAGAAACCCAAGAGAGTCTGCACAGCCAGCAGAGCATTTACTGTGAAACTAGAACAAAGTACTATAATTTCAAAGATGCTGTTAAAGGCATCTTGCCTTGCAGAGAGGCACTGAAGAACACATACTTTAGACTTGAACTTTTGTGAGATCTGCTAGGAGGCTTTTGTCTAACAGAGGTCAATAATGTTGTTTTTAGGTTGCTTTCTGCACACACGGCAGTTTTAACAGGTTTGTGGAATCCCAAGAAACTACATTCCCAGTGGTTACATGGAGCCCAATTCTGAGAACACTTGACCAGCTTTCATATGTACTTACCATGCTGACTTAGAAGACTTGCTATCATTCTTGGGGCCTCATTCTCTCATCTTTAAAGAGGGAATTGTATCATTATGGGGAATTTGGGCTCCCAATTAAACATCTCTTTGATAATTTGAAGTCTCAGTTACTGTGTGTGAAGGGGAAAGGTGCAGGGAAAGTGTGATATTTCAAGGTGTTTGTGGTGGAGTGTGGGGAATTCGGGTCCTTGTTAGGACCACCATGTATAGCACTGAACATGCAGTGATATCTAACTTCAGGAGAGGAGATGGTAAGGTTGCCAGAGCAACTTCTTGCTCCAGGCTTCCAGTTGTGGAAGGGAGCCCTAGATGGGTGGGCTTTCTGTTTATAGATGTTCCTTATTCAACTCTTACTATCAGTCAATGGACTATTATACTATATGACATTTGCACTATTAAAGATTGCACTATTAAACTTAATTTGAGGAAAAGTAATTTTGGTTGAAAATTTTAACCAAAAATATGAATCACAATCTGCCTGCCTTCCTAAAAAAGGACACAAAGCATGGTTTAGTGTTTCTCAAGATCATTATTGTGAACATCACTGTATTTTATGCATGGGTTCTACATTTTCTGCCAGCTATGCCCTCCTCCTTCCCCCAGGTATTTTCATAAGGGCACTAGGTTAACGCTGTAAAGAAAAAAAAATAGCACAGCAAGTAGGCAAATATGCGGGGTGGTGGGTAGGGCACACTTGACAAAAAATGTTGTATACACTTGTTATTTGTGTAAAATGTGGTACAGTTGTTGGGTGTATTTGAGATACAGCTGAGCACCACAGTCAGCTTGTCCCTGGGCCAACCATTCCTATCCTGGGAGCCTTCAAAGGACACACACCCCCCCAACTGTATACAACTTCTCATGAATATATGCTTATATGTGTATCCAAAAGGAAAGAGTCCACATTTTCTGTAGACTCTCTCTGATGCCCATGCCCAAGTTGTTAGGGAACACTGACCTATACAAAGTGGCCTCAATGCTTATGTGACTTTGAAGTCATTATTAAACAAGTTCTATCACTTTCGTCATCTAGCACAGGGCTAGGCACAAAATGCCTGGAAAACAGACTGTGTTTTATAAGCTTATGGATTTGAAACTACAGTAACTGTTATCTTCTTTGGTGACTTGAAGACGGTTTTCTTATAAACAGGACAATTGAATTGTGTGGAGGTTAATTGACTAGCAAAAAATCCACATGTTAACTTTCTGTGATCTTATTTCTCCTTTATAACTCCCTGGAATCTTCCATGCTGCAAATTTGCTGCCTTGGGTATCATTATTCACCTTGAAGTCTGCTTTATTATCCATCATTTCAAATAACCTAAACTGTGTATATAACTTCCTTGGACAGAGGCACAATGTAATATCCGGACCTGACATTTGAAGTTTCTTTTTTTTTAAATTAAATTACATTGTAACTGTAAAAAATAATGGTAATTAGCAATGTAAAATGTAAAAGTAATTAATAACCATAAGCATGTGTCAACTCCATGAAAGGGGCTAGTAGTCTCCTACTACCCCACCCCCAATCACTCTTACCACCTGCCAGACCCTCCATCTTGGTTATTACATTCCTCTAAATTCCAAAACTGCAAACACAGCATTTCCTTTCAGTATGATTTATTACACCAAACCCAAACTCTGCTGAGCCCCTCTGGTTTATTATTAATAAGGTACCTGTGAGGTCACCATCAAATCTCAACATGGTACAAGGTTCAAGTGCTAGCAAAGAAAAAAAAATCTTGCTTGAGAGGGAAATGAATGAATTCTTTTCTAATTTTAAGCCTAGTACATTTGGCAAAATTTAAACAAAACATGTACATTGACAGTTTTGTGTGGAATGTCACCTTCTGTAAGTTTTTTTAATCCAAATGAAAAATTATATCGTTGTGCATGAAAATCACTTTAGATAAACAGCTACCTGTTTTTCATAAGAATTAGAGTTCATTCTAGTTAATATGGGGAGCCAGTGTAGTTGCAAATTAATGGATCCCTTCTCACTTATAGTGGGAGCTGTTGGACATGATTGGAGACTGCGTATTTTTCAAGAGGTAAGGCAAGACCTATATAACTAAGAGGACCCCAGCTATATCTATGTATTAAAGAAGGGGCCTGTCTTGAGAGGACAACTTAAGTGATGTCCCAGTAGTATATGGTTGACTTCCAAGAAATGCATCTAGCTTAAAGTTATTCTGAATTTACTTAGCAGCCATTATGGGCCTAGCTTGTGTTTGTTTGTTTTTGTTTTTGTTTTGTTTTCTAATAAGAAAGATGTTCTACCTACAGCTAGTGTTGCCCAAGAGGTAATAGTCTATTTGGAAAGACAAAACCAACATCGATATTTAGAGAGCAGTTGATCTCTAGGCTGTATCTCATGCTAGGAGGGCTGGAGTGCTCTTGGCAGATTTTCCAGAGGGGGTGAGGTTTGAACTCCACCTGGAGGCTTAATAACTAAAGAATAAGTGGGAGAGGTTCAGCAGAACGCACAAAGGACAGCAATGGCAAGAAAGAACTTGAGGAAGGGGAAAGAGAGAACTGCAAAAGTAAAATGCCACAATGCAAAGGTAACTTTTTGAATTATTTAAGGTCATAAATGTTGATTTATCTAAGTGACTGTAACACTCTGTTCAAGGGCTGATAATGAGTAGAAATTAAAGTATGTATAATCAGTGGATAAATGGATCAATAAACAAATTAATAAAAAGAGAGTTGGAATTTTTCATCTTGGTTTCGTCACCACTTCACCTTTTCCTATTCACCCCGCATGAGTTGAACTATAAGATTCATGGTTTAACATCAAAATTCATGCCTTGTTCATCTAAGCTACTCCACTGGTCTCAACCCTTTGGGAGCAAGAAAGAATGGAGAAAACTAAACATACAAAGGAAAGATTAGTCCAAAGGACTAATGGGCCACATCTACCACAGTCTCCACCAGACTAAGTTCAGTACAGCTAGATGGTGTCCAGCTACCACCACTGACTGTTCTGACAGGTATCATAATAGAGGGTCCCAGACAGAGTTGGAGAAGAATGTAGAACAAAATTGTAACTCACAAAAAAGACTAGACTTACTGGCCTGGCAAAGACTGGAGAAACTGCAAGAGTGTGGCCCCTGGACACCCTTTTAGCTCAGTAATGAAGTCACGCCTGAGGTTCACCCTTCAGCCAAAGATTAGACAGACACATAAAACAAAGTGAGACTAAAGGGGCACAACAGCCTATGGACAAAGACTAGAAGATGGGGGAGATAGCAAAGCTGGTAATAGGGAACCCATGGTTGAGAAGGGAGAGTGCTGACATGTCATGGGATTGTAAAACAATATGTGTACTGTTAAAATGAGAAACTAGTTTGTTCTGTAAACCTTCATCTAAAGTACTATTAAAGTAATAATAATAAAAATCATTCCTTGGAGTATGGGAGATGAAGTTAAATATATTTCTTCTCCTTATCTTCAGGGTGACCTTCAGCAATTCATTCTAACATTCTAAGCCTCATTTTTTTTTCATCTGTAAAACAGAGATATATCATTCATCTTACAGTCTTACTATGAAGACTGAATAGGAAAGGACTAGTGAAGTACCTACCCTAGTGCATGAGATATTGTTACAGGTAGTCTCTACAATGAAGTTCTGTTTCAAAGACTCTGCAATAAATTGGTTCTGACATAATTCAAATACCTCACTTTTTTTTTTTTTTTTTTAGTTTTCACTATTATTGTCTTTTGTTATTGGTATCTTTATAAATCCAATCTTTGTGTTTGGTTGTTGGCATGAGAATGATAACATCAACAAATTATGAGCTGCAACAGCGTATGTAGTACATGTTTTTAATGATAAGATGTCCAAAAAAAAAGAACAATCATCAATGGAATAAGTCATAAGGTGGAGACCACCTATATTTGTGTTAAACTTAATAAAACATGCTAGGAAAGACAACTCTGCTTGGGAAAATGTCTATCCACAAGTGAGTTGTATAGCTAAATGTAAATTGTTTTCAATTTTATAGACTCTTGTTTACCTGAATAATTGACAGTGGATTCTGGTGGTACTCACTGGAATACAGAAGAAAGTTGACTCTGAATTCTCTCTATGCTGAACTCAGAGAGCTGTGCAAAGGAACAGGCCAGCTAAGCACACTTTCATGAGCATTCTGCTTTCTAAGCAAACCTGCAACACAGTGCTCTGTCCCAGAATTGTCTGCTTTATCATTGGAAAAAGAATGCACTTAGGTAGCTATTTGAATCAGAGTCAGACATATATTTGTATGAAGAAAGCAGGGGTTTGCTGAAAAGTTTGGAATGTTTGGCATGATATAAACTAGGAATGGTCCAGATGCACTGGCAAGCATATGGGCTGCCAAAGTTCCTTTAGAGTATCACTTTTTGGTGCAGTTAATTGCGCACAAGTCCCCATTCTTTGCTGGCTTGTAAACTCCTGGAGGCAGGATCTTATTTCTTACTTATCTTTGAGACATTAAGCCACTGAAATAATGGCTTTCATGATGCAAGCACACCCATCCTTCCTACCTCTTTTCCTTCCTTCCTACCTTCTTTCTCTTTCTTCCTTCTTTCCTCCCTCATCCTGCTCTTCCTTCCTTCTTTCCAGTATTTACTGAGTTCATACTGTGTGCTACACCACCCTTTAGCTCTCAAATAATCCTTGTTGAATTGTTTGGATGTATTAAACTGTTATTGTAGTATAAAAATAATGACCCTGCATATACAAATCTGCCCTGGGATTCTTTATGTATATACTTGCCAACGACAAATGTAATTTTAGGTATTTGAGGCAACAGCAGGAATCCAGTTCTATAGTCTTGATGATTACATAAATGTATATGTCTTCATGATGAGGAGTTTGGAGTGAAGAAGTGGATGAAAACAGAGAAATCTTTGAAAATCATTATGCAGATTAACACAAGCCCTCCTCAGGGGAGAGGAGAACTAAGGAAGAGACAGAGAAAGGGAAGAACCTCTGAAAGGTGAGACAGGTAGCCTATTCTCTTCACACACATCATCTTCCTTCAAAATACACACACTAGCTTGAGACAGACATTCTTGGATATAAACCAGTATGAATAGCAAACAATCATTAGTGGGTGACATAATTCATATAAAAGTAGGTAGAATTCAGCATCATATCAAAAAAAATAATATACCCAAACCATGTGACATTCATACCATGTATGCAAGTATGGTTCTACATTACAAAATCAATCAACATAACCATCACATAAATAGAAAAGAAAAGAATCACATGATCATCTCAATAGATATAGAAAAGGCATTTGATAAAGTCCAACACCCATTCCTGATAAAAACTCTCCATAAAATAGGAATAAAAGGAAAATTATTCAACATAATAAAGGCATTGTCTTAGTTATCTAGTGCTCGTACAATAGAAATACCACAAGTGGATGACTTTAACAGAGGTTTATTCTCTCACAGCTTAGGAGGGTAGAAGTCCAAATTCAGGGTATCACCTCTCGGGGAAGGCTTTCAATCTTTGTTGTCTCTGGGGAAACCTCCTTGTTATCAATCTTTCCCTGTTCTAGGAGATTCTCAGCGCAGGGACCCTGGTTCCAAAGGACACACTCAGCTCCCAGCTTCTCTTTCTTGGTGGTATGAGATCCCTGTCTCTCTGCTTGCTTCTCTCTCCTTTTTTCTCTTGTAAGGTAAAAAGTGATGCAAGCCATACCCCGGGAAAACTCTCCTTACATTGCTTCAGGGCTGTGATCCTAGTAAAGCTGTTGTGCCCCACCCTAATCTCTTTAACATAACCAAATTGTGCCTCATTAACCAGAGGCAAAGATTAGGATTTAAAACACATAGGGAAATTATGGAGATCACAAAATAGTGGACAACCTCACAATACCGGGAATTATGGCCTAACCAAGTTAACACACATTTTTGTGGAACATATTTCAATCCATAACAGGCATGTATATAAAACAAATAGCCAACATCATTCCCAGTGGAGAAAGGCTGAAAGCATTCCCTCTGAGGATGGGGACAAGGCAAGGATGCCTTTTATCATCAATTCTATTTAACATTGTGCAGGAAATCCTAGCTAGAGTGATAAGGCAAGAAAAAGAAGTAAAGGGCTTTCAAATTGGTAAGGAAGAAGTAAAACTATCCCTATTTGTAGGTAATATAATATTATACATAGAGAACCCTAAAGATGCCACAAGAAAACTACTGGAACTAATAGAAAGATTCAGCAAAGTAGCAGGATACAAGATCAACATAAAAAATCAGTTGGGTTTCTATACACCAGCAAAAAGAACTTTGAAAAGGAAATCAGGAAAAAAAAATACCATTTATAATAGAACCTGAAAAGATAAAATACTTAGGAATAAATCCAACCAGACCTATACAAAGAAAACTATAAAACACTACTGCAAGAAACCCAAAGAGATCTACATAAATGGAAAAACATACGACATTCATGGATAGGTAGACTCAATATTGTAAAAATGTCAATCCTACCCAAAGCGGTCTACAGATACAATGCAATCCTGATCCAAATACCAACAGCATTCTTTTACAAGATGGAAAAACTAATCATCAACCAAAAGGCAGGCAGTTCAAATCCACCAGCTGCTCCTTGGAAACCCTATGAGGCAGTTCTACTTTGTCCTATATGGTTGCTAGGAGTCAGAATCTAGTGGATGGCAATGGGTTTAGGTTTTTGTTGTTGTTGTTGTTGTTTTTTAGAAAGGAAAGATGATCCAGATAAGTAAAGTATTATTGAGGAAGAAGAACAAAGTAGGTGGCCTCGCACTACCTGCTCTCAGAACCTAGTATACAGCCTTAATAGTCAAAACAGCCTGGTACTGGTACAACAACAGACACTTAGACCAATGGAACAGAATTGAGACGTAAATTCAGCCGATTTTTGACTAAGGCTCAAAATCCATTAAATGCAGAAAAGGCAGTCTCTTTAACAAATGGTGCTGTCAAAACTGAATGTCCACCTGTAAAAAAATGAAACAAAACCCATACTTCATACCATACACAAAAACTAATTCAAGAAGAATCAAAGACTTAAATACAAAATCTAAAACTATAAAGACACATTGAAGAAAAAATAGGGACAATTCTAGGAGCCCTGACATATGGTATAAATAGGAAACAAATCATAACTAACAATGCACAGCACTAGAAGATAAACCAGGTAACTGGGAGCTAATAAAAACTAAACACTTGTGCTCATCAAAACACTTCTCCAAAAGAGTACAAAGAGAACCTAGAGGCTGAGAAAAAAAATTTGGCTATGACATATGCAACAAGGGTCTAATCTCTAAAATCTATAAGACGCTGTAACACCACAACAATAAAAAGACAAATAATCCAATTAAAATATAGGCAAAGGATATGAACAGACACTTTGCCAAAGAAGACATTCCAGTGGTTAACAGATACACGAAGAAATGCTTGTGATCATCAGACATTAGAGAAATGCAAATCAAAAAAACTATAACAAGATGCCATTTTACGCTGGCAAACGAGTAGCACTAACCAAAACAAAAAAACTAATAATAATAACAAATGTTGAAGAGGTTGCAGGGAGATTGGAATTTTTATGGTGCAACCCCTGTGGAAATCCACATGGTGCTTCCTTAAAAAGCTAGAAACAGAGATACCATACAATCCAGCAATCCTACTCCTAGGAATATACCCTAGAGAAATAAGATCCATCACATGAATAGACGTAAGTGCACCCATGTTCATTGCAGCATTATTCACAATAGCAAAAAGATGGAAACAACCTAAGTGTCCATCAACTGATGAATGGATAAACAAATTATGGTACATACATACAATGAAATACTATGCAGTGATAAAGAACAATGATGAATCTGTGAAACACCTCACAACATGAATGAATCTGGAGGGCATTATGCTGAGTGAACAAGTCAATCACAAAAGGACAAATACTATATGAGACCACCATTATAAAAATTTAAGAAAAGGTTTGCACATGGAAAGATACAATCTTTGATGGTTACAAGGGAAGGGAAAGATGGGGGGAATCACTAACTAGATAGTAGATAAAAGGTAACTTTGATGAAGGGAAAGACAGTACACGTTATAGGGAAGGTTAGCACAATGAGACCAAGGAAAAGTCATAGAAACTTCAAAGACGCATCCAAACTCCCTGAGGGACCGAGTTACTGGGCTGAGGGCTTGGGACAATGGTTTGGGGGTCATCTAGCTCAATTGCAATAACATAGTTCATAAAAAAAAATGTTCTACACCTGACTTTGGTGAGTAGTGTCTAGGGTCTTAAAAGCTTGCAAGTGGCAATCTAAGATACATCTACTGGTCCCATCCCATCCAGAGCAAAAAAGAATGAAAACCAAAGATACATGGAAAACGTTAGTCTGAGGCACTAATGGAGCACAAATACCACAACCTCCACCAGGCTGAACTCAGAAGGACAGGATGGTACCCAGCTACCACCACTAACCCCCCCGACAGGGATCATAATAGAGGGTCCTGGACAGAGCAGGAGAACAATGTACAACAAAATTCAAATTCACAAAAAAGACTATACTTACTGATCTGACAGAACCTGGAGGAACCCCCAAGACTACGGCCCCCAGACACCCTTTTAACTCAGAAGTGAAGCTACTCTCGAAGTTCATCCTTCAGCCAAAGCTTACACAGGTGTATAAAACAAACAATAACACACGAGGAATGCGCTCCTTTGCTCGATCATGAAGATGAGACCAAACGGGCAACACCTGCCCACAATCAAAGACAAGAAGGCAGGAAGGAACAGGAAAATGGCATGAATGAAAACGGGGAAACCAGGGTGGAGAAGGCGAGAGTATTGACATACTGCAAGAATTGCAACCAATGTCACACACAAAAAAATTGTGTATAAATTGTTAAATGAGAAACCAAAGCACAATACAAAAAAAAAAAAGTTTAAAAAAATGAAAGCAGGAGAGGAAGAAATTCTACTCCTTCAGAGGGTGCTTCGTGCCAACAACTTGAGAGACATTTCCGTGGCTCACCATGTGCATGGAAATAGAAGCCCAGTTGGAATTTGTGAGAAATGTCTTCTCTACAGTCCACTCTTTATTCTCATGAATTCCTGCACAAACAGGCTAGGTATGGGCCTTTAGCCTTAAACACTCAATTTTCTCATCTTGTGTTTTATTAATCTTTTGCTGACCGCTCAGCTTCTATTGTGAGCCTCAGGTGGAGATGACAAAACCTGTCTCAGCAGCAGCTCATTAAAGGCCAAAGAGAAATGTCTATAAAGTGTTATTTGAATGTTTAGCTTTTGGATTGTCATCTATCAGGCTTGACACATTACTTATGCCTAAAAGTCTCCCATTCTCTCCCTGTGTGGACCTAGCTCGTGCTTGAACCAGTGGGATGATGAGTTGTTGTCCTTATTAGGTGTTGTCAAATCAATTTGGACTCATGGTGATCCAATGTGATAGAGTAGAACGGACCCGTAGGGCTTTCTAGGCTGTAATCTTTATGCGAGAGCAGATCACCAGGTCTTTCTCCTGGGTAGCCACTGGGAGGGTCCGAACCACCAACCTTTTGGTTAGTAGCTGAGTGCTTAACCATTGCACCACTAAGGCTTCTTGGGATGGTGAGAGAAAGCTGTGAATCTTTATCTGAACGTACTGTTATTATCCTGACTTTTTTGCCAAGTTTCTGTCACTGATTAGCTAAATAAGAGATGCAAGAATAACTTTCTGAAGCCATTCAAATCCTCCCCATTGACAAAGCACAGGAGGCTAACACAGACAGCAGGAACACAAAAAGCGGCTGAATGAGCTAGAGACTTGGTCTTCGTGTTGTTGCATCATTGATTTGACTGATTTCTGAATTTGCTAGATTAGTCATGTGGATGTGTGAATCCTCATTCTCTCGGTGTAAAGTCCTTTTCTCTTTAAAATTTGGTTATTTTTAAAATATGTTCTTTTTTGCCCATCTATCACTTTTTTTTTTTTTATCACTAGACTATGTTCAACACCATGATGTGATGCTAGGACAACACAGGTACTTTTCCTCCAAAGAGTGCCGTTGTTGTTAGTTGCTGTCAAGTCGGCTCTAACTCATGGGGCCCCATGTACAACATAGTAAACCATTGCCTGTTCTGTGCCATCTTCATGATCTTTGGTATCCTGTGAATGCTGCAGCCCAAACGGGAAACTAAATATTCATGCCAAAAAGCAGGGAAGGAGGTTCCTACATACGAAAGGGCTTTCCTCTCAACTTACCCGAACGGTGTCAGGAAGAGTGATGGTTCTCATGTACACGTACCTTTTAACATGCATGGTAAGTGAATTGAAGAGTAATAATTTCTGTGGTAGAATACAACAAGAATCTTGGGGCAAAGAAAAAAATAGAAGCATTCTTCAGCTCAGGGAAGCATCTCACTGCTTCCTCCCTACATAAAGATGAAACGCTAATCTGGCAAAGAAAAACATCCAAGGAGCTGTTAGGGATAGAAACCAGAATATAAAGTGTTTTCAGAATAAAAGTGACTGGTTTAGATAATTGAGAATTTTGGGGATAGAGCCAGTTCAGATGTGATTGGATGCAACAATATTTTCAAGACTCAGGCACCCTCTATCCTTTTGCTCTGTTCTAGACCTACAACAGTCCTTCCACCTTCTACATCAAACAGCTGAAATAGGAGGCTCCATATTGATAGCGTGAGATGCTTAAGCCTGAATGATCCCCTGTGTCCAAGAGAATGCTATGCTTATTCGGCTCAAGCTTCTGTGTTGATAATGATATCTTCAGCTGTATTCCTTATTCTATTCAGCTTATTTAGGGTAGTGCTTTTTTTTAATTTTAATTTCGTGATCACATTTTTAGCTTCTGGGATCTCTAATTGCTGCTTTTTAAAAATATGTTTTTCTTGTATGGCTGGAATATCATCTCATTCCTCTAATGATATTGATAAATTAAAATTTTTAATTTTCCTCTGCTTTATTTGTTTATTTTCCTTAGGTATTAATTTTTCTAGTTATGGCTTTGGTGCCATAAGGAAACATATGCTAATATAGTCTTAAAGTAATTTTGGGATAAAAAAAGGTCTTCCAAAGTGTGTCATAAAGTAAAAATACAAACAGTGAAAGAACTTTAAGAAATTTAAAAAATACTCTGTGTTGGAACAACTGAACATCCACAGTTAAAAAAAAAAAAAAAAAAAAGAAGCTGAACATAGACCTTACACCTAACAGTAAAATTAACTGAAAATGTACCATAGACCTAGATATAAAATGTAACATGAACGGTTTGTCTATACTAGTGTGGGAAAAGCAGGTTGAAGAGGAAAGGAAGAGTGAAAATTAGGTAGAGCTAGTGTTGGTTATTATTTTGAAAATATTTCATGACAGAGTAGATTAATCAATAGTTAGTTGTAGATAGGGTCAAGATAGGAGAAATTTTAGCATGTTGATCTCAAATAATATAAGCTAAAGTAAATAAAATATAAGAGAAGTTCAAGCTCTAGGATGGAGCCTCCTAAGCTGTGAGAGAATAAACTTCTGTTTGTTAGAGCCATCCACTTGTGGTATCTCTGTTAGAGCAGCACTAGATAACTAAGACAAAAGTTGAAGGGCATAAGTGGGCAGGATTTTCTCATAAAGGAAAAGACATATCTTGTCTCTGGATCAGGAGCTCCAGGCTGGCACAAACAGTAAAGCACTCAGTTACTAACCAAAAGGTTGCAGTTTGAATCTACCCAGAGGCAGCTTGGAAGTAAAGCTTGGAAATCTACTTCCAAAAGACCACAGCTGGTTGTGGGGCCAAGATGGGGGAAGAGTGAGATGCTTCCTTTCATCCCTCGTACAACAAAGACCTGAAAAAGAACAAGTGAATCAAATATATATGGCAATATATGAGCCCTGCTCATCACAGGCAAAGCTGAAGAGTCAGACTGAATGGCAAGGGGAAGGAGAGATAATTCAAAAGCAGTGGAGAAGTGCCGGTTGGGAAGTTGCCAGTACCCTGCTGTCTGGGTCACCAGGTGCATGTGGGCTGAGGTAAGCAATAGGGTTTGGGACATGTCTCACCATGTTGGGTGAGGCTGGGCAGCAGCAAGTCTACACACACCTCCAGAGCCGGGTGGAAGTAGAGAAAGTTAAGAACAAGTGTCTAAACTACCATGTGGGGGGCAAAATTACCCCCCCCACCAAGTTTCACAGCAGAGAAGTGCTTCTTTCCCTTCACCCATCCCCATCCCACTTTGTTCCCACATCAGTTTGGCAGTATTCAATAACCACCACACCCCCTGAGCTGGAACTCATGGCTATCCACACCCACACCAGTCTCACAGCTTTAAAAAACACAATGCCCCCTAAGCCAGGAACTCAGGGTGGGTCATGGGGCCCTGCCCTTTCACCCAGCCACTGGCATAAGGAGCCCAGAGACTTACAGTGCCCTTCACCCCTACCTAGACCTGTAAGGGTCAATTAAACACCGCATGTTCTTGTTAGCATGGAACAGCAAGACATATACCTGAAGCCTATTTTCAAATGCAGCAGCCAAGTGGGAGCTGCAGATTCATGACATTTGACACCACTCTGCCCCTTAAGCAGGGACCTTACCTACATACATCAGGGGCCTGAGGGCTTGCAGCACCACATACTCCATCTAGCCACCTATGACAGGGGTCTGAGAGTAAGTGGTGCCTCCAAGTCCCTCCAACCAACAGCATTGGGCGTCCAAGGACTAGCTGCAATACCCCCCCTCCACTACATGCTCTAGAGGACAGGGACACCCATGCTCCTAGGGACAACTGTCAACCCCTTCCTTGCTCTGTACATAGTCTCCTACTGCAGCCAGATACCTGTGCCTGCTCTGGACACCCCTACACAGCCCTGCCCATTTAGGACTGTAGGTGAGAGCCTGAACCACACACACTCAGTGACTGACCACCTGTATACCTGTGCTGCACTAGGACAAGAAAAGTGAACAGACTCCTGGGTTCATACTCCTAGTAGCTGTTCTAACCACCTGGAGACAGGACATGAGAGCTTCAAAGATGCCAATAACCAAAATAGTTCACAAGCCCAGCTTACTTGGGCAAATCAAAACAAAACAAAAACTTAAGACACAGTAAGCAAACATACAATAAATAAATGTAACAACTTATTGATGCCTTGCAAACAACGGACAATATCAAATGACATAAAGAGGCAGGTCAAAATGACTCCAGCATGTGATCAAAATAAAGAACCAGGAAACCTTCCAGAAGAAGGTAAGGTAATAGAATTACCTGAGATAGAATTGAAAAGACTAATATACAGAGCTCTTCAAGATATCAGAAAGATCAGGCAAAACTCGGATCGAGCCAAGGAACACAGAGACAAAGAAATAGAGGAATTTAGGAAAACAATACAAGAACAAAACAACATATTTAACAGGCTGCTGGAAACCATAGAGAGGCAGCAACTAAAAATCAAAAAGGTTAATAATAAAATTTCAGAATTATACAACTCAATAGAAGGTCATTGGAGGAGAATTGAGGCAATGGAGTCAGAAGTAGTGAGATTGAAAATAAATCCCTTGATACAAATTTATTTGAGGCAAAATCAGAAAAAAGAAAAAAAAAAATGAAGAAAGCTAAAGAATTGTGTGGGAAACTACCGAGAGAAAAAAGCTATGCTTGATCACAGTACCAGAGCAGGGTGAAGGAGTAACAGAAAACAGAGAAAGAATTGCTGAAGATTTTGCTGGCAGAACACTTCCCTGATATCATGAAAGACAAGAAGATACCTATCCAAGAAGCTCAATGAACCCCACACAGGGTAGATCCCAAAGAAAGTCACCAAGGCATACCGTAATCAAACTTGCCAAAATCAAAGACAAAGATAGACTCTTGACAGCAGCTAGGGGTAAACAAAAAATCACCTACAAAGGAGAACCAATAACTCTAAACTCTGACTACTCAGCAAAACCCATGCAGACGAGAAGGCAATGGGATGACATATATAAAGCCTTGAAAGAAAAAAAAAAAAAATTCCCAGCCAAGAAGTTTATATCCAGCAAAACTATCCCTCAAATAATAAAAAAAAAAAAAAGTGCTATCAGTCTCTCAAACAGGATGATGAAATTAGGTCATTTCTGATAAATAGAAGAGAATTTGTAAAAACTAAACCACAATTCAAAGAAATATTAAAGGGAGCCCTCCAGTTAGAGAACCCACAGTATCAGACAACAATGCAGGACTAGAAGAGAGGATAGATCAATCAGTTATCAATCCAGATATGAAGTCACAAGAGTCAAAGTTAAAAGACTGAAAATAGAGAACCAGAGATGTCAATATGTAAATAATGACAACATCAAAACAAAAAGATGGACTAAACAGTGCAGTTATAGAACTTCCAAATGGAGAGGAAGCTAAGGTGATATCAAGAAAAAAAAAGATTGATTTAAACTTAGAAAAAATAAAGGTAAATTTTAAGGTAACCAAAAAGGAAGATAACAAACCTACCCATCAAAATAAAAAGGTAGAAAAAAAAAAAAGGGCTCATTAAACACAAAATCAACAATAATGAAAAAGAAAAGAAAATACATAAAGAAAAATGACTCAGCACAGAAAATTAAGTGGAAAAAAGAAACTATCAACACCATTAAAAAAAAAAAAATCCAAATGACAGTAGTAAGCTCATACCTATCAATAATTACACTGAATGTAAATGGACAAAATGTATCATTAAAGGCACAGAGAGTGACAGAATGGAGAATATAAATAAATAAAAAGATCCCTCTATATGCTGCCTACAAAAGACATCTCTTAAAATCAAAGACACAAACAAACAAAAACACAAAGGATGAAAAAAAAAAAATCAAGCAAAGCACCGGAAACATCTCACAACATGGATGAATCTGGAGGGCATTATGGTGAGTGAAATTAGTCAGGCACAAAAGGACAAAAATTGTATGAGACAACTATTATAAGAACTCAAGAAAAGTTTTAAACACAGAAAAAAGCACTCTGATGATTACGAGGGGGAGGAGTGTGGAGGAGGGCAATTCACTAACTAGATAGCAGACAAGGACCAACTTTGGTGAAGGGAAGGACAACATACAGTATAGTACAGGGGAAGTCAGCACAACTGGACCAAAACAAAAGCAAAGAAGTTTACTGGACATATCCAATACTTTGAGGGACAGAATAGCTGGGGTTGGGGCCTGGGGATGATACTTTTGGGGGACATCTAGGTCAACTGGCATAACAAAGTTAATTAAGAAAATGTCCTGCATCCCACTTTCGTGAGCAGCATCTGAGGTCTTAAGAACTTGGAAGTGGCCATCTAAGATGCATCAGTTGGTCCCATCTCACTTGGAGCAAAGGAAAATGAAGAAAACCAAAGACACAAGGGAAATATTAGCCCAAGAGACTAAAGGACCACATGAACCAGAGACCCCAGCCGTTCGAGACCAGAATAACTAGATGGTGCCCAGCTATCACCAATGACCACCCTGACAGGGGACACAACACAGAATCCAAGATGGAGAAGGAGAAAAGGGTAAAGCAGAATTCAAATTCACATAAAAAGACTAGAATTAGTGGTCTGAAAGATGATAGAGGAACCCCCAATATATGCTCCTCAGGCACACTGTTAACCTAGAACTGAAAACATTCCTGAAGTCCATTCTTCAAAGATTGTCGTTATTGTTATTAGGTGCTGTTGAGTCCGTTCAGACTCATAATGACCCTATGCACAAGAGAATGAAACATTGCCCTGTCCTGCTCCATCCTTACAATCATTGCTATGCTTGAGCTCATTGTTTCAGCCACTGCTTCAATCCACCTCGTTGAGGGTCTTCCTCTTTTCCACTGACCCTGTATTTTGCCAAGCATGATGTCCTTCTCCAGGGACTGATCCCTTCTGACAACATGTCCAAAGTATGGAAGACACAGTCCCGCCATCCTTGCTTCCAAGGAGCATTCTGGTTGTACTTCTTCCAGAGATTAAGACAAAGACTAGACAGGAGTATAAAACAAAGAATAATACATGTGAGGAGTGTGCTCCTTAGTTCAATCAGATATACAAGACCAAAAGGGTGGCTCCTGTTCAGAGGCAGGATGAGCAGGCAGGAAGGGACAGGAACTGGTCAAGTAGACACAGGGAACTCAGAGTGGAAAGGGAGAGTGTGCCGTCATGTTGTGGGGATTGCAACTAACATCACAAACCAATATGTGTATAAATTTTTCTATGAGAAATTAACTTGAGCTGTAAACTTTCACCTAAAGCACAAAGAAGAAAAAAAAAAAAGAAGGAAAAGATCACAGCTACTGAAAACCCTATGGAGAACAGTTCTCCTCTGAATCATATGGGGATGGCAATTGGTTTGGTCTCTGAATTCTGGTGAAAGGGTGTGAAGATAGTTATAAATACACAACTGTTTTCATCCTGGTAGGAGAGAGGAGATATTTTGAGAAGTTATTCATGAGATCTTCAATATCCCTCAAGAAATAAAAGGCAAATTCATCTGCTGAGAAGGAAAGGATATGCTTGAGTAGGATGCTTTAAGAGAATACCTAAGTTTAAAATTGTATTTGGGAAGAATCGGAGCAATCTTTTCTAAGGAAAAAAACAAAAGTAATTGCTGGGAGGTGATGAGGCTTTTACCATGGTAGGTGGACATGGATTTAGTGGGCTGCCCATAGGCATGATGGTGTTTTTCTTCAAAAATTTTCAGTCACCCAGGCACCCAAACAGAAATCCAGATTGTGGCATCCATCCAGGACTAGTCCGTTGTTAGGAAAATGTGGCAAACGGCAAAGTAACTGACAGTGCTTGTAAGAGAGTAATTCAGATATATCATTTCACTGTGCTGGTGGCAAAACTATTCCTCCTGTCACTTCATGTAAAGGATGCAGAATGATCTACCGAAAATAGAATCTCCCCTCAAATTCTTTTGGCACCTCACAAATAACCTGAAAACCAAACCCAGCCCCACTGAGTTGATTCTGACTCATAGTGATTGTATAGGACACAGTAGAACTGCCCCGTAGGGTTTCCAATGCTGTAAATCTTTACAAATGCAGATTGCCACATCTTTCTCCCACAGAGCAGCTGGTGGGTTTGGACCACCAACATTTTGGTTAGCAGCCCAGAGCTTTAACCGCTTTGCCACCAAGACTCCTCTACCTCACCAATAAAAACCATAAAACCAAACCTGTTGCCATCCAGCTGATTCCAACTCATAGTGACCCTACAGGACAGAGTAGACCCTGTAGTGATTACATGATATGTCCCCCACAGAGTTCCCAAGGAGTGGCTGGTGGATTTGAACTGCTGACCTTTTGGTTAGCAGCCAAATGCTTAACCACTGGTGCCATAAGGGCTATGTCACCAAAAAAAAAAGCAGGGTAAAATTCAAGCACATTTCTGTAGCGATTACATGACATGTCCCTTCCTAATTTGATCCTAGCCTACCTCCTTAATTGCCCTACCTAATATGTGCCCCTTTGCCTACTCTTGTTCAAATACTTTGAGAATTATTTCTGAACGATTCCTATTTCTATATTATACATTACCATATAGTGAATCCTATATGTAAGTGCCAGATTGTTTTAATCTTTCATGGCTTTGCAGAATCACTTCCCTCTTCCTAAAACTCCCTTACCTTCCTGGTGCATTCAAAGTCATCGTTCTGAACAATCACGGTATACCATCCCAATGTCAAACTTCCAATTCAATAATTTCAGCAAAGATTAACTTCTGAAAAGTGAATCATTCTTTCCATCGTATAAATTCTATAGCTTGTGCATATTTCCAAATGTACTTTTTTAGAATTATGTTTTGAAACAATGTTTGTCTTACTAGTTTTTGAGCAATTTTTTTGAGCGATAACAATGACTTCATGATATGTATTTTTTTATCTTCAGGACCTAGAGTATTACATGAAACACAGTAGCTACTCAATAAATGTGCATTGGCTAGAAGAAAAGGTGGTCATGGAGTTGTATATCAAGGATAATCTGGACTTGAATAGGGAACAGGTACCTAGAGGGTAATTCTGAGAAAGAGAAAGATGTAGAAATTAGACTGACGGCCTCGGAAGATGACAGGCCTGCCTTTATGAACTGCTTCTGGGAGTAGGAGTGAATATGGATGCAAATGTCAGATGAACTAGACTGTAGAAAATTTCAGAAACTAGGTGGTGCAGATTAGATAATATGCTGTAGAGAATTAGAATCCCAATGACGAAAGGGCTTCTTATTCTCTCTCTCTCTCTCTTTTTTTTTTTTTCTCTGAAAACATTGGTTTGGGAAGTGAAAACCAAACCCATTGCCATCAAGTTGATTCCCACTCATAGCGACCCTATAGGACAGAGTAGAACTACCCCACATGGTTTCCAAAGAATGTTGGTGGATTCGAACTGCTGATCTTTTGGTTAGCAGCCCAGCTCTTAACCACTGTGCCACCAGGGCTTCTTTGGGAAGTAAACTTCATAAAAAAATATGACATTATACTAAAATGCTTACTAGTCCATCCTTTACTACACCCACATTAAAAGTATTTTCTATACTCATTTAACTGAGCTCTTAGAGCTTTATATTGTTTAAAACATTTTTTAAAAAAGTATTCTAAAACGAAAGGTGCCACATTTAGATAAATTTGAATTACAAATGACAAAAGTCAGGTACAAAAGAGTATAATTCCATATTATCACGTTTAAAGTACGAGAACCATGAGCACATACTAATCTATGTTTTTAGAAAACAGGATAGTAGTTATATTTGGATGTGGTAGGGGCCAGAAGGGAGTAAGTGGAGAGCTTCCAGGCTGGGGAAATATTTTCTTTTTTCCTTCATTTGGATGCTGGCTACACAGATTGTAAAAATGCATCAAGGTGTGTCTTTATGGTAGTTGGACTTTCCTGTGGAATTTTAATTTAAAAGTTTTAAAAATATAAAATGTGAGGCTGAGTATAAACAAAAGCAAATATATATGTATATAACACACAGAAAATATTACTGTGTTTAACATACAAAGTGCTCCAACAAATTCATTAAAGAAGGAAATGACCCAGGAGAAAAATAGGCAAAGAACATTAATTGGCTACTCATAGAAGGCATACAAATGGCTGATAAACATTTTTTTTTAAAAAAAGGTTTTTAATTCATTACTAATCTGGAAACTGCAAATTCTAACAATAACTAGCTATCATTTTTCATCTAGCAGAGTAGCAAACATTGAGAAGATGGACACTACTACAATGGCCAGCATTTACTAAGCGTATACATGTGATTACATTCTTCTACAAGATTTACTTATTTTGTCCCTTATGATCCCTATTCAAATTATGGTCTCATCTCTATATCTATTTCATAGAAAGTATTAATAATTTGCTCACTTAGTAATATGTGAAATTTGGCTCTAAATCAGGAAGTCTGATCCTAGAACCCATTCCTTTAATTATCATTTTATGTTGCTTCTCTGATGTAATTCTGTATGAATACAGAATGAATATCTATAGAGTTTCCACTCCACAAACTAGACACAGGAATAGGATAAGGATTAAAATCTGTTAGTTCTATTATGATGATTATTAAAATTGTTATTTTAATAATTTTGTTTCTCTTAGGGAACTGACTGCAAGTATTCTGAAGCTAACTTAATAACAATACTCTTATGTTTTAATTTTTTTTTAATTATTAGCCCATTGGTACTTAACAACTAAGTATATAGTCAAATGGGGATGTGACTTGTGGCTGCCCTTATATAGTATATTAAGTCTGTCCTATACCTACCTCTGTGAAACCATTCCCTTAACGCCAGCAACCTCTCTTTGTATATTACCATAATTCTAGAACGCTCCCAAACACACACCAAAGGCTAAACTTTACAATGGACTAATATTCACTCCTAAGCTATTTTCCTTTTCAAGTAATGTCTTGTCACATTGTCCAAAGTTGCTAAACAGTGGTTGGGCAATGGCCACAAATTAATCCTTTAAAAAACCAAATTATTGGACTAATGTATTACGATGTAACATTTCTGAACACTAATAGACCTCTAAAAAAAAAAAAAAAAAAAACCCGTTGCCATTGAGTCACTTCTGGCTCAAAGCAACCCTATAGGACAGAGTAGAACCACCCCCATAGGGTTTCCAAGGAGCAGCTGGTGAATTTGAACAGCTGACATTTTGGTTAGCCTCCAAGCTCTTAACCATCGTACCACCAGGGCTCCAATATACCTTTAATTATTTTGGAGAGATTAAAATCCAGTAATGAAGGCTTGATGGACACTGATTTGAAAAGAGATGATGTTAATTGTTAAATCCATTAGTGTTGGCAACTAAATACTGTGGAAATATCAACTTTTAGAATTGCATTACAAATACAGTGCTACCCCATTCTTCATTTGGATCCTACCTCTATAATGTTAATGAGGTGGTGTTAGAGGCAATTACATTAAGGAGCAGGACTCAATCTATACGATTAGGTTGTATCTTGAGTTAATCTCTTTTGAGATATAAAAGAGAGAGGTGAGCAGAGAGGCAGAGGAACCTCCTGCCACTAAGAATGAAGAACTAGGAGGAGAGCACATCCTTTGAACCTAGGGTCCCTGTGTTGACAAGCTCTTAGACCAGGGGAAGATTGATGACAAAGACCTTCTTCCAGAGCTGACAGAGAGATAAAGCCTTCCCTTGGAGCTGGTGCCCTGAATTTAGACCTCTAGCCTGGTAGACTGTGACGGAATAAATTTCTGTTATAGCAGCCATTCACTTGTGGTATTTCTGTTACAGCAGCACTAGATAACCAAGACACGTAGTGAAGTTAATATTTTCATGATATAAGAACTAAAGCAAAGATTCCAGAGATCAGAGAAAATATAGAGATAATACTGAAAAAGATCACATTCGAGCTGGATAAACTCAATGAAGACATGGGATAAAAATACAAAATCATCACATAAATTATGTTCCAACAAAATCAATACAATGTAGAATAGAAACTGTTGAAAATACAGGAAGAGGCATGGAGGAAAGGATAATGAAAAGTGAGGCCAATAAAAACAGGCTTTTAAAATTTTAGAGAAAAATGATAGGGATGGGAGTCTGCAAAGGAGAAACAATATAAGCATAATCTGTGCCCCTATAGAAGAGAACTGAAATAATGAAGCAAAAACATTTAAATAAATTTTAAAAAAAGTTTCCATAAATCAAAGAAAACATTCCTCTACAAATTAAAACATAGACATAGAAGACCAAAATTAAATAAATGTCTTACTAAATTTACTATCATTCAGAGTTAGGGATAGAATCTTCTGATTGCGTATGCAAATGATAATTACCTACAAGAACGAAACTTCAGCATGGTCTCAATTCTGCACATCAACAGTCAATGCCAAAAGATGGTGGAACAATGAGGACAATAACCTTAGGGAAAGAACAAACATTTCAAGAAATTTATACTCAAGGGAAAGAACAGATAAGTATTTATTAATATGCAATATCTAATGCAGCCCTGGTAGCACAGTGGTTAAGCACTTGGTTGCTAATCAAAAGATTGGTGATTTGAACCTACCAGCCACTCCATGGGAGGAAGATGTGGTAGTCTTCTTCCTTAAAGATTACATCTTGGACAGCCTGTGGGGAAATTCTACTCTATCCTATAGAGTTGCCATGAATCAGAATCAACTTGTTGGCAATGCAGCTTATGTTCAGTGGAGGTTTGTGCAGTAGTTAAAAGCTCGGCTACTAGCCAAAAGGTCAGCAGTTTGAATTCATCAGCTGCTCCTTGGAAACCCTACAGGGCAGTTTACACTGTCCTGTAGGGTCACTATGAGTCCAAATTGACTCTACAGCAACGGGTTTGTTTTGTTTTTTGGAATGATGCTGAATAGGTTTTAGTGGAGCTTCCAGGCTAAGACAGACTAGGAAGAAAGGCCTGGCAATCTATTTCTGAAAACTAGTCAATAAAAACCACAACAGTCTGATGGCACAGGACCTTGCAGCGATTTGCTCCCTTGTGCATAGGGTTGCCATGAGTTGGGACTGACTTAACAGCAGCTATCAACAACAACAATAGAATTCTTTTGAGTTCTCTTGAGTAGACTAATAATCAACAATTCAATTAACCAAGTGAGAAATGGAGAAAGTATTGTAGCAAAAGGACTTTGAGCATTGAGTCCATTTAATTGTAAAACTAGGGAAAACAAATGTGGGGATTATGATCAAATAACAGAAAATAACAGAATATTTAGTCATAAATACTGAAAGTACAATGATGGGAAATAGAGGAGACACATTAATTTGTTCATCTTTTTAAACAACAACGACAAAAAAAAAAACCTGATGCTGTTGAGTTGATTCCAACTCTTAGTGACCAAAGGTTATAGCTGACCAAAGGTCGACTAAAATTAAGTGGTAAAGGAGAGCAAATAAATAAATAAATACAGAGAAGTAAAAAGTTTTAAGTTTTATCACTGCTTTATAAATGTAATGATTCTTAAAGAAACCAAGTGGTAATTACATTACATAAATTGTATTTATAGTTATCTTCAGGTAACCACTAGAAGAAAATATACAGACCTTCAAAATTATCAGAACACACACTCAAAACAAAGCAAAGAAAATCACTATATGGAGAAAGATAAAAAAAATAACAAAATACATGACAAGTCTAAGGCTAAACATATTTGTCGTATACAGGTATATGCAGATGGGCTAAAGCCACCAACTGAAAAAAACCTTCTCATTTAAACCACAAATTAAAACCCAACATGCTCTATACAAGAGACAATTTTTATAAAACAAATGACTCAGGGAAGTTATCAGATCCCACATACATGAAATATCTAGAACAGACAGAGACAAAAGTTTATGAAGGTTATCAGGGGTGGGGGGAAGAGAGTGTCATTTCTTAGGGGGCGCTAAGCTTCTGTTAAGGGTGATGAAAAAATTCAGAAATGAATAGAGATGATAGTTGCACAAAATGATGAATGTAATTAATGTCACTGAATTATACATACGAAAAATGTTGAAATGGCAAAGGTTAAAAAAAGTTTTAAAATACAGTGTGTTGTTAAAATACGTTACCCACCCACACAGACAGAAACAATAGATAATGATGTCATTTGAAAGGGTAGAGATTAATCATAAGTCTCTCCCTCTTGTTCCTGAGTCACATTGAGAATTTACACAAGAATACAGATAAGAATTACAATACAGTGCCTATTTTGGTAAAATTGTATTGGAGACATGGCTTGGATCCAAAATCCACTCCTTAATCCCTGAATTGAACTCAACCACTGGGGGGAAGACTTCCAGAGAACCATAGGCTTTGTGAGCCCTGACCCAGGGAAGCTGCTGCACAAGTAGTGGTAAAAGTATGGTTTAGTGAGAAAGGGAGTAAGGGGAGAGAGAACAGCAGAGACAGAGACAGAGACAGCAGGGGAAAAAAACACATGTGCCTGAGAGTATGAGTTCAGAATACGTATCAGATTCATATGAAAAGAGAGTACTGAAGCCTTTTAAGTAGAAGTTTGTGAGTAAATGATATGATCACTCACTGATAGAAAACACTGGAAAGAGAAGGGAGAGTGTCATTTTTAGTTATACTTTAGATGAAGGTTTACAGAACAAACCAGTTTCTCATTAAACAGTAAGTACACTTACTGTTTTATGACATTGGTTAACAATCTCACGACATGTCAACACTCTCCCTTCTCAACACTGGTTTCCCTATTACCAGCTTTACTGTCCCCTCCTGCATTCTGGTCTTTGCCCCTGGGCGGGTGTGCCCCTTTAATCTCATTTTGTTTTATGGGTCTGTCTAATCTTTGGCTGAAGAGTGAACCTGAGGAGTGGCTTCATTACTGAGCTAAAAGGGTATCCGTGGACCGTACTCACAGGGTTTCTCCAGCCTCTGTCAGGCCAGTAAGTCTGGTCTTTTTTTGTGAGTTAGAATTTTGTTCTGTATTTTCCTCCAGCTCTGTCTGTGACCCTCTATTGTGAGCCCTGTCAGAGCAATCAGTGGTGGTAGCCGGGCACCATCTAGTTGTAGTGGACTCAGTCTGGTGGCAGCTGTGGTAGTTGTGGTCCCTTAGTCCTTTGGACTAATCTTTCCCTTGTACCTTCGTTCTCCCTTGCTCCCGAAGGGGTGAGACCAGTGGAACATCTTAGATGGCTGCTCACAGGCTTTTAAGACTCCAGATGCTACTCACCAAAGTAGAATGTAGAACATTTTCTTTATAAACTATGTTATGCCAATTGAGCTAGATGTTGCCTGAGACCATGGTCCGCACAACCCTCAGCCCAGTAATTCGGTCCCTCAGGGAGTTTGGATGTGTCTGTGGAGCTTCCAAGACCTTGCCTTTTACAAGTTGTGCTTGGCTTCCCCAATATTGTGACTGTCTAACTCTTCACCAAAGTTACCACTTACCTGTTGTCTATTTAGTGTTTTTCCATCCCCACCTCTCCCCTCCCTCATAACCATCAAAGATTGTTCTTTTGTGTGTAAACCTTTTCACAAGTTTTTACAGTAGTGGTCTTGTACAGTATTTGTCCCTTCGTGATTGACTTATTTCACTTAGCATAAGGCCCTCCAGATTCATTCACATTATGAGATGCTTCTCAAATTTATCATTGTTCTTATCATTGTGTAATACTCTATCGTGTGTATGTACCATAGTTTGTTTATCCATTCATCTGTTGATGGGCTTCTAGGTTGTTTTTGTCTTTTTGCTATTGTGAACAATGCTACAATGAACATGGGTGTGCATATGTCTATTCATGTGAGAACTCTTATTTCCAAATTTTTTTTTTTATATTTCTAGGAGTGGGATTTCTGGATCATATGGCATTTCTATTTCTAGCTTTCTAAGGAAGCACCATACCGTTTTCCAAAATTGTTGTATCATTTTGCATTCCCACCAGCACTGCATAAGAGTTTCAATCTCCCCAAAGCCTCTCCAACATTTGTTATTTCCTCTATTTTTGATTCTTGCCACTAATGCTGGGGTGAGATGGTATCTCATTGTGGTTTTGATTTACATTTGGCTAGTGTTCAAAAGCATTCCCTCATGTGTTTGTTGGCCACTTAAATGTCTTCTTTGGTGAAGTGTCTGTCCATTTCCTTTGCCTATTTTTTAATTGTGTTACTCGTATTCTTGTTGTAGAGGTGTTGATTTTTCCTGGAGATTTTTGAGATTAGACCTTTGTCAGATCTGTAATAGCCATTTTTTTTTCCCCCAGTCTGTAGGTTCTCTTTTTTCTCTTTTGGTGAAGCCTTTTGATGAGCATAAGTGTTTAATTTTTAGAAGATCACAGTTATCTAGGTTTTCTTCTGGAGTTTATGTATTGTTGCTTATGGTTTGTATTCTGTTAATGCCATGTATTAGGGCCTTTAGCTTTGATCCTATTTTTTCTTCTATGAACTTTATATTTTTTGGCTTTATATTTAGGTCTTTGACCCATTTTGAATTAGTTTTTGTTTATGATAGGAGGTACGGGTCCTGTTTCTTTTTTTTTTTTTTTAACATGGACATCCAGTTTTGCCAGCACTATTTGTTGAAAAGACTGTTTTTCACCATGTGATGACTTTGGGCCCTTGTCAAAAATCAGGTGACCATAGTTGAGTGGATTTATATCTGTATTCTCAATTCTATTCCACTGGTCAATGTATCTGTCATTGTACCAGTATGTTGTACTAGGCTATTTTGACAACCATAGCTGTACAGCAGGTTCTGAGGTCAGATAGTGTGAATCCTTCTACTTCTTCAGGGCTTTTTTTCCTTTCCATATAAAGTTAATGATTAGTTTTTCTGTCTCTTGAAAGAAAGTTGTTGTTATTTGGATTGGGATTGCATTGTATTTGTAAATTGATTTGGGTAGAATTGTCATTTTCACAATGTTGAGTCTACCTACCCATGAGCATGGTGTGTTTTCCCATTTATGCAGATCTCTTTTTGTTTCTTGCAGTAGTGTTTTGTAGTTTTCTTTGAATAGGTCTTTTAAATTCCTGGTTAGATTCATTCCTAAATATTTTGTTTTTTAGGGGCTATTGTAAATGGTATTGTTTTCATGATTTCCTTTTCATTGTTCTCTTTATTGAACTGATTTTTGTATGTTTATCTTGTGTCCTGCTACTCTGCTGAATCTTTCTATTCTCGTGGTTTTCTTATGGAGTTTTTTGTGTTTTCTTTGTATAATATCATATCATCCTCAAATAGAGAAAATTTTACTTCTTCCTTACTAATTTGGATGCCCTTTATTTCTGTTTCTTGCCTTATTGCTCTAGCTAGGACTTCAAGCACAATGTTAAATAGGAGTGGTAATAAAGGGCATTCTCGCCTTGATCCTGTTCTCAAAGAAAATGTTTTCAGCTGCTTTCCATTACAAGTGATGCTGGCTGGTGGAGGCAGGGTCAAATTGGCAGAGTAGTCAGATGCTTCCTGTGGTCCCTCTTACAACAAAGACCCAAAGAAAACAAGTGAATCGATTATATATGACAATCTAGGAGTCCTGAACATCAAAGGCAAAGTTGAGGAATCAGACTGAGTGGCAGGGGAAGGGAGAAACTGTCCAGAAGCAGCAACAAGTTGCCAGACCTGACCTGGTGGGAACCAGCATGCTGCAGGCTAATTCTGTTGCTGCTGCGAGCATGGTGAGGCAAGCAGAGGTGTTTGGGATGAATTTACCACATTGGGGGAGGCCTAATGGCAGAGAGTCTGCTCAACCTCCAGAACAAGTGAGAAACAGCCCACAATTGGCAAATAAGTACATGTGTTTAACTTATCACAATCCGAAAATACCCCTTTGGAAAAACCTCTCTCCCACTTACCTGTGCCCTTCCCACTCTGCATTGGGTACCAGCTGGCTGTATCTCCTGGGCCGGAAGAAGGACTCTGCATTCACCCTGAGCCACTCTCCTGGTGTTGGAGAGGGAACAATTTAACAAACAGGGGAAAAAATAACCTGCCAGCTCCCCTAAGCTGAGAACTCAGGGCAGAAACAGCTCCTTTGCTTAAGCACAGGCATAAAGGATCCACAGACTTTGAATGCCTTTCACCCCTGTATAGGTCCACGTGGACCCATTTCAACAGCAGAGCATTCATTAGCACAGTAAAACAGGGTATATACCTGAAGTCTAACTTCAACTGTCACAGCTACATGGTAGAGAGGAAAGTTCATGTTATTTAACACTGCTCTGTCTATTAAGCAGTGTCCTCACCTTCCCACATCAGGGGTCTGAGGGCTGGTGGCTCCATCTACAACACCAAACCACCTGTGACAGAGGTCCAAGAATAAGTGGCGTCTCCAGTCCTTACAGCCAACAGCACTGGGTGCCCACAATCCATGTGAAAAACCCACCTATGTGCTGTAGGGGACAGGGACACAGTTTCCTCATAGACACTCACAGTTCGCTGTCAGACCCCTGCCTTACTCTGCAAATGGCCCACTACTGCAGCCAGATACCTGTGCCTGCACCAACCATCTCTGTCCATGTAGAACTGTAGATTAGAGCCTGCAACACACACTTGGTGACTGACTACCTGGACACCTGACCTGAATCCATACAAGAAAAGTAAACAAACTCCTGTGCTCACATACCTAGTAACAGCTCAAACCACCTGGTGAGAGGACGTTAGAGCTTCAAAGGCAACAATAATCAAACTACCACACATGACCAGCCTATTCGGGCCTATCAAAACAAAACAAAACAAGAAGCTAGGACACAGTAAGCAATCATAAAATAAATAGATAGAATAACTTATTCATGTTTCAGAGACAAAAGTCAATATCAAATCACATAAAGAAGCAGACCATGATGGCTTCAGCAAGCTCCCAAAACAAAGAATCAAGAAGTTTTCCAGATGAAGATAACTTCCTGAAATTACTAGAGGAAAAATACACAGATTAATATACAGAGCTTTTCAAGAGATCAGGAAGGAGATCAGGCAAAATACAAAAGGAGGTAAGGAATACACAAAGCATTAGAGGAACTTAAGCAAATTAGACAAGAGCATAATGAAAAATTTAATAGGCTTCAAGAACCCATAGAGAACAGCAAACAGAAATTCAGAAGATTAACATTAAAATTTCAAAATTAGACAATTCAATAGAAAGACATTAGAACATAATTTAGGCAATGGTAATCAGAATTAGTGAGACTGAAGATAAAACACTTGGAACCAACATATATGAAAAAAAAATCAGATAAAAGAATTTAAAAAAAGAAGAAATGCTAATAATTGTACAGGACTCTATCAAGAGGAATATCCTACAAGTGATTAGAGTGCCAGAACAGGAAGGGATAACAGAAAATATAGACAGAATTGTTGAAGATTTGTGGGCAGAAATCTTCCTTGATATGGTGAAAGATGAGAAGATATCTATCCAGGATGCTACTCCAACTCTACAAAAGATAGAACCCAAAAGAAAGTCACCAAGACATATTATAATCATACTTGCCAAAACCAAAGATAAAGAGAGCATTTTAAGAGTGGCTAGCGATAAACAAAAAGTCACTTACAAAGGAGAGTCAATAAGACTAAGCTTGGACTACTCAGCAGAAACAATGCAGGCAAGAAGGCAATGAGATGACATATGTAAAGCCTTGAAGGAAAATAATTGCCAACGAAGAATTATACATCCAGCAAACTGTCTCTCAAATAAGATGCCGAAATTAGAGCAATTCCAGACAAACAGAAGCTTAAAGAATTTGCAAAAACCAAATCAAAATTACAAGAAATACTACAGGGAGTCTTTCAGTTATAAAGTAAATAACATTAGATAACAAACCAAAGCTAGAACACAGAACAGAACAACCAGATATCAACCCAGATAAGGAAATCACAAAAATAAATCAAAGCTAAAATGCTCAAAACTAGAAAGCAGAAACATCATTATGTAAAAGATGATATTAAAACAACAAAAAAAAAAAGATTAAAAAATGTAGTAATAAATCTTTCATATGGAGAGGAAGTCAAGGTGACATAAATAAAATATTGGTTTAAACTCAGAAAAACAGGCATAAATATTAAGGTAACCACAAAGGAAACTAACAATCCTAGGAAAATAGAAAAACATAGGCTCAGCAAATACAAAATCAATAACAATGAAAAAGAAAATATATAAAGAACGACTCAGAACAGAAAATTAAGAGGAACAAAGAAACTGTAAACAATACACACACACAAAAAGACATCAAAATGATAGCAGTAAACTCATACCTATCAATAATTATGCTGTATGTAAATGGATTAAATGCACCAATAAAAAGACAGAGACTGGCAGAATGGATAAAAAAAAAAAATTACCTGTTTATATGCTACCTATAAGAGACACACCTTAGACTTAAAGACACAGAAAAACTAAAACTCAAAGGATAGAAAAAAAATATACCAAGCAAGCAACAATCAAAAAAGAGGAGGAGTGTCAATATTAAATTCTGAAAAAATAGAATTTAGGGTAAAATCACCACAAAGGATGAGGAAGGACACTACATAATGATTAAAAGATAAATACACCAGGAGGACAAAACCATAATAACTATTTATGCATGCAATAACAGGGCACCAAAAGACATAAAACAAACTCTAACAACACTGAAAGACAGACAGACAGTTCCACAATAATATTAGGAAACTTCAACACAGTTTCAGTGAAGGACAGAATATCCAGAAAGAAGCTCAATAAAGACATGGAAGATCTAAATGCCACAATCAACCAACTTGACCTCATAGACATATACAGAACACTCCACCCAACGGTAGCCAAGTATACTATCTTTTCCAATGATCATGGAACATTCTCCAAAACAGACCACATATTAGGTTATAAAATAAGCCTTAACAGAAGTCAAAACATTGAAATAATACAAAGTGACTTTTGTGACCATAAAGTAGAAATCAATAAGAGAAAAAGCAAGGAAAAAAAAAATCAAAAACATGGAAACGTAACAACACCTTGCTCAAAAACTATTGGGTTATAGAAAAAATTAAGGATGAAATAAAGAAATTCAGAGAATGAAATGAGAATGAAAACACATCCTACAAGAACATTTGGGACACAGCAAAAGCAGTTTTCAGGGGTCAATTTATAGTGGTAAATGCCCATGTACAAAAAGAAGAAAGAACCAAAATCAAAGAATGAGCCTAAGGACTCCAACAAATAGAAAGAGAGCAGCAAAAAACAAACAAACAAACAAAACCCTCGGACACCAGAAGAAAACAGATAGTAAAAAATAGAGTAGAATTAAATAAAATAGAGAATAGAAACAAAAATTACAAGAGTTAGCAAGACCAAAAGCTGGTTCTTTGAAAAGACCAATCATTGGCCAAAATGAAAAAAAGAAAAACGAGAGAGGAAACAAATAAAATGAATAAAAATTGAGATGGGCGATATCACAACAGACAAAAGTGAAATTAAAGAATCATAACAGAATACTATGAAAAATTGTACTCTAACAAATTTGAAAACCTTGAGGAAATGGAAAAATTTCTGGAAACACACTACCTACCTAAACTAACACAAACAGAGGTAGAACAAGTAAATAAACTGATAACAAAAGATTTTGAAAAGGAAATTAAAAAACTTCCAACAACAACAAAAAAAGCCCTGGCCCTGACAGTCTCACTGGAGAATTCTACCAAACTTGCAGAGAAGAGTTAACACCACTACTACTAAAGGTATTTCAGAGCATAGAAGATGATGGAATATTCATTCTATGAAGCCAGCATTACCCTGATACCCAAGCCAGGTAGATATCACAAAAAAAGAAATTACAGACCAGTATCCCTCATGAACTTAGTTTCAAAAATCCTCAACAAAATTCCTTTCAATAGAATTTAAAAACATATCAAAAACATAATTCACCATGACCAAGTGGGATTCATACCAGGTATGCAGGGATGGTTCAACATCAGAAAAGCAACCAATGTAATCCATTACATAAATGAAAAGTGATCCTATCAATTGATGCAGAAAAGGCATTTGACAAATTCCAACACACATTCATGATAAAAACTCTCAGAAAAATAGGAATAGAAGGGAAATTTATACAAAGCCAACAGCCAACATCATCCTAAATGGAGAGAGTTTAAAAGCATTTCCCTTGAGAACAGGAACCAGACAAGGATGCCCTTTATCACCACTCTTATTCAACATTGTGCTGGAGGTCCTAGCCAGAGCAATTAGGCTAGATAAAGATATAAAGGGCATCCAGGTTGGTACGGAAGAAGTAAAAGTATCTCTATTTGCAGGTGACAGGATCTTATACACAAAAAGAAACTAAGAGTTCAGCAGAGTATCAGAATGCAAGATAAACATACAAAAATCAGTTGGATTCCGCTACAGCAACAAAAAGAATGTTGATGAAGAAATTTCCAGATCAATACAATAGCCCCCAAGAAGATAAAGTACTTAGGAACAAATCTAACAAAAGGAGGCGGGGCCAAGACAGCAGGATAGACAGATGTTTCCAGTGAGCCCTCTAACAACAAAGACCTGAAAAAACAAACGAAATGAGTGTATTTATGACAGGCTAGGAGCCCTGAACATCAAAGGCAAAGTGAGGGGGAGGGGGAGGAAGAGACAAAAGTGGAGAGGAGTTACCGGACCTGAATTGCTGGGAGTCCTCAGGCACCATTCCCTGGAGTGGCTGCAGCAGACTGGTACTAGCTTTCAGCTGCAGTTTCCTCAGGGAGAAGCAGCCAGTCACACAGCCTACTCACACCTCCAAAACCAGAGAAGAACGGTGCTCTTGGCAAAGCGAAGTACTTGCATACATTTTATCAAGCCGGCGTCAGCAGTTGTTGATTTCCCTGGGCCTGAGACAGCCACTGAAGAGCACCTACAGCCATCCTCCTGGCCTTGGAAAAGGAATAAATTCACTATTGGGGGAAAAGATAATTTCCAGCTCCACTAACCGGGGAAGCTCAGGAAAGAAGTGGTTCTTATCCAGGCATAGATGGTCCATGGACTTTGATTAGTTTCCCCCTCTACATGGGACTGTGTGGGACTATTTCTGGAGAATAGGCCCTTGTTGGCAGACTACAACTGTTTCAACTGTGCAGTGGAGAGGTGGATGTTTGATGTTTGACACTACTTTGCCTATTAAACAGGGTCCTCACCTACCCATATCAGGGGCCTAAGGACTGGTGGCTCCACTCAGGTCACCAAACTACCCACGACAGGGGTCCAAGGATTACTGGTACCTCCCAGTCCTTACAACAAAATACATTGGGTGCCCATGGTCCATCTGCAGAACCCACTCACCTATACACTCTAGGGAACAGGGACATGCTTTCCTCAGACACATGTGGGGGATGATTCTCAGCCCCCTGCCTTGTTCAGAGTGTGACCCTCTGCTGCAACCGGTACCAGTACCTACACCAATCACCCCTGCCCCTCTAAGACTGTAGGACGGAGCCTATACCACACACTTGATGATCAGCTACCTGGACACCTGAGCTGAATTCATACAAGAAAAGTGAATGGACTCCTAGACTGATATACCTGATATCAGCTTTAGCCATCTGGGGATGGGACGTCAGAGCTCCAAAGGTGAAAATAATCAAGCTAGCTCACTCAAGCAACCCATTTGGGCATATCAAAACAAAACAAAGCAAGAAACTATGACACAGTAAGCAAACAAAATAAACTAATACAATAACTTATAGATGGCTCGGAAACAATAGTCAGTATCAAGTCGCATAAAGAAACAGCTCTCAAAACAAAGAATCAAGGGATCATCTAGATGAAAGTGGCTTCCTGGAGTTACTGGATGCAGAACACAAAAGATTAATATACAGAACCCCTCAAGAGATCAGGAAGGAAATGAGCCTATACGCAGAACAAGCCAAGGGACACTCAGATGAAGCAGTTGAAGAAATTAAAAAGGTTATTCAGGAACATAATGAAAAAGTTAATAACCTGGAAAAAACCATAGGCAGACAGCAATCAGAAATTCAGAAGATTAACAATAAAATTACAGAAGTAGACAACTCAATACAAAGTCAGAGGAACAGAATTGAGCCAGTGGAGGGCAGAATTTCTCAACTTGAAGATAAAGCACTTGGCACTAATATATTTGAAGAAAAATCAGATAAAAGAATTTAAAAAAATGAAGAAATCTTAAGAATCGTGGGACTCTATCAAGAGAAATAACCTACGAGCATTGGAGTACCAGAACAGGGAGGGATAACAGGAAATACAGAGAGAATTGTTGAAGATTTGTTGACAGAAAACTTCCCTGATATTGTGAAAGATGAGAAGATATCTATCCAAGATGCTCATCAAACTCCACTAAGGTAGATGTTAAAAGAAAGTCACCAAGATATATTATAATTAAACTTGCCATAACCAAATTTAAAGAGAGAATTTGAAGAGCAGCTAAGGATAAACGAAAAGTCACCCACAAAAGAGAGTCAGTAAGAATAATCTCAGACTACTTGGCAGAAACCATGCAGGCAAGAAGACAGTGGGATGACTTATATAAAGCATTAATGGAAAATAATTGCCAGCGAAGAATTATATATCCAGCAAAACTGTCTCTCAAATATGATGGTGAAATTAGGACACTTCCAGATAAAGAGAAATTTAGGGAATTTGTAAAAATCAAACCAAAACAACAAGAAATACTAAAGGGAGTCCTTTGGTGAGAAAATCGATAATATCAGGTATCAATCTGAGACTGGAATACTGGACAGAGCAATCAGATGTCAGCCCAGAAAGGGAAATCACAAAATAAATCAAGATTAAAAAACTCTCAAAACAGGGAAATAGCAATGATATTCTGCAAAAGAAGACAACATTAAAAAAATAAAGAAGGACTAAGAAATGTAGTCATAGATCTTTCACATGGAAAGGAAGACAAGCCGATAAAAAGAAATAAAAGTTAGACTTAAATTTAGAAAAACATGGTAAATATTAAGGTAACCAAAAAGGAGACAAACTATTCTACACATCAAAACAAAATACAAGAGAGGGGGGGCCAAGATGGCGGACTAGGTGGACGCTCCCGCGGATCCCTCTTGCAACAAAGACTCGGAAAAACAAGGGAATCGATCACATACATAACAATCTATGAACTCTGAACAACAAGCACAGACTTAGAGACGGAGGACGAACAAATACGGGCAGACAGCGACTGTTTTCAGAACTAGGAGCCAGCGCACCAGGCAGGTGACCTTCGGAGCTCGATCTGGGGCAGAGCCCAGGGGGGCAGACGGCACAGAAAGGGGGCCCACCCCTTCCCCCCCGAACCCATCCCGGGAGGAAGCCTAGTAGGTTAGCGCGGGCGGCGTAGGGGCGCAGCCGGAGGGAGAAACACCCGGGAGGCAGTGACTGATCTGAGAGGGGGGAGAACAGCCTCCCAGCTGGGGTGCCGTCCCGACGGGAGTTAGGCGAGAAGCTGACGGGGCGCGCGCGCGGGGGGGTCAGCTGTGTTTCCCTGGAGTGACCCCAGGGCGGGGCCCACGCGTTCGTGCGGGAGGACGCGCACCCAGTCCGCGCGTGTGGCACGGCACACCAGAGGGAGAAATCCACGGAGGTGTCTGGTCTCAAAACAGGGAAAGCAGCATCCCAGACGGGGAGCCATTATGCTGCGATCTGGGCACGTGCGCGCGCGGGCGGGGCATGAGCGCGGGGTCCATTTTTATTACCCTGAATTGACCCAGGGGGCGGGACCACCTGGTCGTGCGAGTGACGCCCTCCCAGTTTGCGCGAGAGGTGTGGCACACCGGAAGGAGAAGTCCCCGGGAGGAACTAATTGGTCCCAAAGTGCAGAAAGTAGCGTCCCAGACAGGGTGCCGTCTTGCCGGGGCTTGGGCGCGCGCACGAGCGGGGCGTGAGCGCGGAGTCCATTTTTATTGCCCTGAATTGACCCAGGGGGCAGGCCCACCTGGCCGTGCGGAGGAACTGATTGGTCCCGAAGCGCAGAAAGTAGCGTCTCAGACGGGGTGCCGCCCTGCTGAGGCTTGGGCGTGCGCACGAGCGGGGCGTGAGCGCGGAGTCCATTTTTATTGCCCTGAATTGACCCAGGGGGCGGGCCCACCTGGCCGTGCGGAGGAACTGATTGGTCCCGAAGCGCAGAAAGTAGCATCCCAGATTGGGTGCCGTCCTGCCGGGGCTTGGGCGCGCGCACGAGCGGGGCGTGAGCACGGAGTCCATTTTTATTGCCCTGAATTGACCCAGGGGGCGGGCCCACCTGGCTGTGCAGGTGACGCCAACCCAGTTCGCGCGAGAGGTGTGGCGCTCCGGAAGGAGAAGTCCCGGGGAGGAAGTGACTGGTTCCCGAACAGGGAAAGCAGCGTCTCAACCCGGAAGTCATCCCGCTGGGATTTGGGCGCGCGCACAGGCGGGGCGTGACCGCGGGATCTAATTATAATCGCCTGAATAGACCCTGGGGGCGAGCCCACCCGTTCGTGCGGGAAACGCCCACCCAGTGCCCACGAGCGGTGCCGCGCACCGGAGGAAGTCCCCAGGAGGAAGGGACTGGTTTCCGAGCAAGGAAAGCAGTGTCCTAGCCAGGGACCCGTCCAGCCCGGATTTTGGTGAACGGGGGCGGAGCGTGAACGTGGTGTTCAGCTCTATATTCTGTGGTGCTACACTCCTAGCTCTCAGATCCCTCCCCCACCCTCCCCAGGCGACCCCATTAACATCCGAATACCCGGAGCCAGAGACAGAATTCAGATAGGGATCTGACTGCATTTTTTTTAGCTGACTACTTGGAAAATCTAGTTTCCCAGTGATGGCTCGGAGACAGCAGTCCATATCAAACCACATAAAGAAACAGACCATGACAGCTTCTCCAACCCCCCAAACAAAAGAGTCAAAATCTTTCCCAAATGAAGATACAATCCTGGAATTATCAGATACAGAATATAAAAAACTAATTTACAGAATGCTTAAAGATATCACAAATGAAATTAGGATAAATGCAGAAAAAGCCAAGGAACACACTGATAAAACTGTTGAAGAACTCAAAAAGATTATTCAAGAACATAGTGGAAAAATTAACAAGTTGCAAGAATCCATAGAGAGACAGCATGTAGAAATCCAAAAGATTAACAATAAAATTACAGAATTTGACAACGCAATAGAAAGTCAGAGGAGCAGACTCGAGCAACTAGAATGTAGACTGGGACTTCTGGAGGACCAGGGAAACAACACCAACATAGCTGGAAAAAAATCAGATAAAAGAATTAAAAAAAATGAAGAAACCCTAAGAATCATGTGGGACTCTATCAAGAAGGATAACTTACGAGTAATTGGAGTCCCAGAACAGGGAGGGGGGACAGAAAACACAGAGAAAATAGTTGAAGAACTCCTGACACAAAACTTCCCTGACATCATGAAAGAAGAAAGGATATCTATCCAAGATGCTCATCGAACCCCATTTAAGATTGATCCAAAAAGAAAAACACCAAGACATATCATCATCAAACTTGCCAAAACCAAAGACAAACAGAAAATTTTAAAAGCAGCCAGGGAGAAAAGAAAGGTTTCCTTCAAGGGAGAATCAATAAGAATAAGTTCAGACTACTCAGCAGAAACCATGCAGGCAAGAAGGGAATGGGACGACGTATACAGAGCACTGAACGAGAAAAACTGCCAACCAAGGATCATATATCCAGCAAAACTCTCTCTGAAATATGAAGGAGAAATTAAGATATTTACAGATAAACACAAGTTTAGAGAATTTGCAAAAACTAAACCAAGACTGCAAGAAATGCTAAAGGAGATTGTTTGGCCTGATGACCAATAATATCAGGTTCCAGCACAATACAAGGTCACAAAACAGAACGTCCTGATATCAACGCAACTAAAACAGGGAAAGCACAAAAACAAACAAATTAAGACTAATTCTAAAAAATAAATAAATAAACAAAATAATACACACAACAGGAAATCATGGAAATCAATAGATAAACGATCAAAATAATCAAAAAGAGGGACTAAATATAGGAGGCATTGAACTGCCAGATGGAGAGTGATACAAGGCGAAATAGAAGGATACAAGTTAGGTTTTTACTTAGAAAAATAGGGGTAAATAAAAAGGTAACCACAAAAAGGAATATCAATTCCATAACTCAAGAAAAAAGCCAAGAAAAACGTAACGACTCAATAAACACAAAGTTAAACATTATGAAAATGAGGATCTCACAAGCTACTAAGAAAAACGTCTCAGCACAAAAAAGCATGTGGAAAAATGAAATGGCCAACAACACACATGAAAAGGCATCAAAATGACAGCACTAAAAACTTACTTATCTATAATTACGCTGAATGTAAATGGACTAAATGCACCAATAAAGAGACAGAGAGTCACGGACTGGATAAAAAAACACGATCCATCTATATGCTGCCTACAAGAGACACACCTTAGACTTAGAGACACAAACAAACTAAAACTCAAAGGATGGAAAAAAATATATCAAGCAAACAATAAGCAAAAAAGAAGAGGAGTAGCAATATTAATTTCTGACAAAATAGACTTTAGACTTAAATCCGCCACAAAGGATAAAGAAGGACACTATATAATGATAAAAGGGACAATTGATCAGGAAGACATAACCATATTAAATATTTACGCACCTAATGACAGGGCTGCAAGATACATAAATCAAATTTTAACAGAATTGAAAAGTGAGATAGACACCTCCACATATATAGTAGGAGACTTCAACACACCACTTTCGGAGAAGGACAGGACATCCACTAAGAAGCTCAATAGAGACACGGAAGACCTACTTACAACAATCAACCAACTTGACCTCATTGACTTATACAGAACTCTCCACCCAACTGCTGCAAAATATACTTTTTTTTCTAGCGCACATGGAACATTCTCCAGAATAGACCACATATTAGGGCATAAAACAAATCTTTGCAGAATCCAAAACATCGAAATATTACAAAGCATCTTCTCAGACCACAAGGCAATGAAACTAGAAATCAATAACAGAAAAACTAGGGAAAAGAAATCAAATACTTGGAAAATGAACAATACCCTCCTGAAAAAAGACTGGGTTATAGAAGACATCAAGGAGGGAATAAGGAAATTCTTAGAAAGCAACGAGAATGAAAATACTTCCTATCAAAACCTCTGGGACACAGCAAAAGCAGTGCTCAGAGGCCAATTTATATCGATAAATGCACACATACAAAAAGAAGAAAGAGCCAGAATCAGAGAACTGTCCCGACAACTTGAGCAAATAGAAAGTGAGCAACAAAAGAATCCATCAGGCACCCGAAGAAAACAAATAATAAAAATTAGAGCTGAACTAAATGAATTAGAGAACAGAAAAACAATTGAAAGAATTAACAAAGCCAAAAGCTGGTTCTTTGAAAAAATTAACAAAATTGATAAACCATTGGCTAGACTGACTAAAGAAAAACAGGAAAGGAAACAAATAACCCGAATAAGAAACGAGAAGGACCACATCACAACAGAACCAAATGAAATCAAAAGAATCATATCAGATTACTACATAAAATTGTACTCTAACAAATTTGAAAACCTAGAAGAAATGGATAAATTCTTGGAACAACACTACTTACCTAAACTAACACATTCAGAAGTAGAACAACTAAATAGACCCATAACAAAAAAAGAGATTGAAACGGTAATCAAAAAACTTCCAACAAAAAAAAGTCCTGGCCCAGATGGCTTCACTGCAGAGTTCTACCAAACCTTCAGAGAAGACTTAACACCATTACTATTGAAGGTATTTCAAAGTATAGAAAAAGACGGAATACTACCCAACTCATTCTATGAAGCTACCATCTCCCTGATACCAAAACCAGGTAAAGACATTACAAAAAAAGAAAATTTTAGACCTATATCCCTCATGAACATAGATGCAAAAATCCTTAATAAAATTCTAGCCAATAGAATCCAACAACACATCAAAAAAATAATTCACCCTGATCAAGTGGGATTTATACCAGGTATGCAAGGCTGGTTTAATATCAGAAAAACCATTAATGTAATCCATCACATAAATAAAACAAAAGACAAAAACCACATGATCTTATCAATTGATGCAGAAAAGGCATTTGACAAAGTCCAACACCCATTTATGATAAAAACTCTCACCAAAATAGGAATTGAAGGAAAATTCCTCAACATAATAAAGGGCATCTATGCAAAGCCAACGGCCAATATCACTCTAAATGGAGAGAACCTGAAAGCATTTCCCTTGAGAACGGGAACCAGACAAGGATGCCCTTTATCACCGCTCTTATTCAACATCGTACTTGAAGTCCTAGCCAGGGCAATTAGGCTAGACAAAGAAATAAAGGGTATCCAGATTGGTAAGGAGGAAGTAAAGCTATCACTATTTGCAGATGACATGATCGTATACATGGAAAACCCGAAGAAATCCTCCAGAAAACTACTGAAACTAATAGAAGAGTTTGGAAGAGTCTAAGGATATAAAATAAACATACAAAAATCACTTGGATTCCTCTACATCAACAAAAAGAACACCGAAGAGGAAATAACCAAATCAATACCATTCACAGTAGCCCCCAAGAAGATAAAATACTTAGGAATAAATCTTACCAAGGATGTAAAAGACCTATACAAAGAAAACTATAAAACTCTGCTACAAGAAATTCAAAAGGACGCGCTTAAATGGAAAAACATACCCTGCTCATGGATAGGAAGACTCAACATAGTAAAAATGTCTATTCTACCAAAAGCCATTTATACATACAACGCACTTCCAATCCAAATACCAATGTCATACTTTAAGGGAATAGAGAAACAAATCACTAATTTCATATGGAAAGGAAAGAACCCCCGGATAAGCAAAACATTACTGAAAAAGAAGAAGAAAGTGGGAGGCCTCACCCTACCTGATTTCAGAACCTATTATATAGCTACAGTAGTCAAAACAGCCTGGTACTGGTACAACAACAGGCACATAGACCAATGCAACAGAATTGAGAATCCAGATATAAATCCATCCACGTATGAGCAGCTGATATTTGACAAAGGACCAGTGTCAGTCAATTGGGGAAATAATAGTCTTTTTAACAAATGGTGCTGGCATACCTGGATATCCATTTGCAAAAGAATGAAACAGGACCCATACCTCACACCATGCACAAAAACTAACTCCAAGTGGATCAAAGACCTAAACATAAAGACTAAAACGATAAAAATCTTGGAAGAAAAAATAGGATCTACCCTAGGAGCCCTAATACAGGGCATAAACAGAATACAAAACATTACCAAAAATGATGAAGAGAAACCCGATAACTGGGAGCTCCTAAAAATCAAACACCTATGCTCATCTAAAGACTTCACCAAAAGAGTAAAAAGACCACCTACAGACTGGGAAAGAATATTCAGCTATGACATCTCAGACCAGCGCCTAATCTCTAAAATCTACATGATTCTGTCAAAACTCAACCACAAAAAGACAAACAACCCAATCAAGAAGTGGGCAAAGGATATGAACACACATTTCACTAAGGAAGATATTCAGGCAGCCAACAGATACATGAGAAAATGCTCTCGATCATTAGTCATTAGAGAAATGCAAATTAAAACTACGATGAGATTCCATCTGACACCAACTAGACTGGCATTAATTCAAAAAACACAAAATAATAAATGTTGGAGAGGCTGCGGAGAGACTGGAACTCTCATACACTGCTGGTGGGATTGTAAAATGGTACAACCACTTTGGAAATCCATCTGGCGTTATCTTAAACAGTTAGAAATAGAACTACCATACAACCCAGAAATCCCACTCCTCGGAATATACCCTAAAAATACAAGACCCTTCACACAAACAGATATATGCACACCCATGTTTATTGCAGCTCTGTTTACAATAGCAAAAAGCTGGAAGCAACCAAGATGTCCATCAACGGACGAATGGGTAAATAAATTGTGGTATATTCACACAATGGAATACTACGCATCGATAAAGAACAGTGACGAATCTCTGAAACATTTCATAACATGGAGGAATCTGGAAGGCATTATGCTGAGCGAAATGAGTCAGTTGCAAAAGGACAAATATTGTATAAGACCACTATTATAAGATCTTGAGAAATAGAGAAAACGGAAAAGAACACATACTTTTGTGGTTACAAAGGGGGGAGGGAGGGAGGGAGGGAGGGAGGGAGGGAGAGGGCTTTTTATTGATCAATCTGTAGATGGGAACTGCTTTGGGTGAAGGGAAAGACAACACTCAAAACAAGGAAGGTCAGCCTAATTGGACAGGATTAAAAGTAAAGAGGTTTCCGAGATAAAATGAAAGCTTCAAAGGATAGCGAAGCAGGGGCTGGGGTCTGGGGAACTTGGTTTGAGAGGACTTCTAAATCAATGGGCAAAACAATTCTATTATGAAAACACTCTGCATCCCACTTTGAATTGTGGCACCTGGGGTCCTAAATGCCAACAAGCAGACATCTAAAATACATTAATTGGTCTCAACCCACCGGGAGCAAAGACAAAGGAAGAACACCAAGGTCACACGACAACTAAGAACCCAAGAGACAGAAAGGGCCACTTGAACCAGAGACCTACAATATCCTGAGACCAGAAGAACAAGTTGGTGCCCGGCCACAATCGATGTCTGCCCTGTCAGGGAACACAACAGACAACTCCTGAGGGAGCGGGAGACCAATGGGATGCAGACCCCAAATTCTCATTAAAAGACCACACCTAATGGTATGATTGCGACGAGAGGAATCCCAGAGACAATGCTCCCCAGAACTTCTGATGGCACAGGACAGGAACCATCCCCGAAGACAAATCATCAGGCATGAAAAGGACTGGTCAGTGGGGGGGAGAGAGATACTGATGAAGAGTGAGCTAATTAAATCAGGTGGACACGGGAGAGTGTGTTGGCAACTCTTGACTGGAGGGGGGATGGGAAGATAGAGAGAGAGGGAAGAAGGTAAAATTGGCACGAAACGAGAGACTGTAAGGGCTGACTCAATAGGGGGAGAGCAAGTGGGAGAAGGGAGTAAGATGTATGTAAACCTACATGTGACAGACTGATTGGAATGGTAAATGTTCACTTGAAGCTTAATAAAAATTTAAAAAAAAAAAAAAACAAAATACAAGAAAAAAATAGACACTCAGCAGAAACAAAATCAAAAACAAATATGAGGAAAAGACAATACATAAAGATAAGCTCTCAGCACAATTAAGTGGGAAAAAGAAACTGTCAGCAACACACAAAAAAAGACATAAAAATGATTGCACTAAATTCATACCTATCCATAATCACACTCAATGTAAATGGACTAAATGCCCAGTAAAGAGGCAGAGAGTGGCAGAATAGATTAAAAAATACAATTCGTCTATATGCTGCCTACAAGAGGCACACCTTAGACTTACAGACACAAACTAAAACTCAAAGGATGGAAAAAAAAATGTATCAAGCAAACAATCAAAAAAAAAAGCAGGAGTGGCAATATGTATTTCTGACAAAATAGACTTTAAAGTTAAATCCACCATAAAGGATAAGGAAAGACACTATATAATGATTAAAGGGACAATACACCAGGAGGACATAACCATATTAAATATTTATGCACCAAATAACAAGGCTGCAAGATACATAAAGCAAACTCTATCAGCACTGAAAAGTGAGATAGACGGCTCCACAATAATAGTAGGAGACTTCAACACACCACTTTTAGTGAAGGACAGGACATCCAGAAAGAAGCTCAATAAAGACATGGAAGATCTAAATGCCACAATCAACCAACTTGGTCTCATAGACATATTCAGAACACTCCACCCAACAGCAGCCAATATACTTTCTTTTCCAGTGCACATGGAATATTCTCTAGAGTAGACCACATATTAGGTCATAAAGCAAGTCTTAGCAGAACCCAAGGCATCAAAATATTACAAAGCATCTTCCCTGACCATAAGGCTATAAAAGTAGAAATCAATAACAGAAAAACCAGGGAAAAGAAATCAAATACTTAGCAACTGAACAATACCCTGCTTTAAAAAAGACTAGGTTATAGAAGACATTAAGGATGGAATAAAGAAATTCATAGAATCCAATGAGAATGAAAACACTTCCTATCAGAACCTTTGGGACACAGCAAAAGCAGTGCTCAGAAGTCAATTTATATCAATAAACGCACACATACAAAAAGAAGAAAGGGCCAAAATCAAATAACTGTCCCTACAACTTGGACAAATAGAAAGAGAGCAACAAAAGAAACTGTCAGACACCAGAAGAAAACAAATAATAAAAATTAGAGCAAAATTAAAAGAATTAGAGAACAGAAAAACAATAGAAAGAATTAACAAGACCAAAAGCTGGTTCTTTGAAAAATTTAACAAAATCAGTAAACCATTGGCCAGACTGACTAAAGAAATATAGGAAAGAAAACAAATAACCCGAATAAGAAATAAGATGGGCCATATCACAACAGACTCAAATGAAAATAAAAGAATCATATCAGATTACTATGAAAAATTATACTCTAACAAATTTGAAAACCTAGAGGAAATGGACAAATTTCTAGAAACACACTACTTACCTAAACTAACACAAACAGAGGCAGAACAACTAAATAAAACCATAACAAAAGAAGAGATTGAAAAAGTAAGTAAAAAGCTCCCAACAAAGAAAAGCTCTGGCCCTGATGGCTTCACTGGTGAATTCTACTGAACTTTCAGAGAAGAGTTAACACCACTACTACTAAAGGTTTTTCACAGCATAGAAAAGGATGGAATACTCCCAAACTCATTCTATGAAGCCAGCGTATCCCTTTTACAAAAACCAGCTAAAGACACCACAAAAAAAGAAAATTACAGACCTATATCTCTCATGAACTTAGGTACAAAAATCCTCAGCAAAATTCTAGCCAATAGAATTCAATAACATATCAAAAAATAATTCACCACGACCAAGTGGGATTTACACCAGGTATGCAGGGATGGTTCAACATTAGAAAAACAATTAATGTAATCCATCACATAAATAAAACAAAAGACAAGAATCACATGATTTTATCAATTGATGCAGAAAAGGCATTTGACAAAGTTCAACACCCATTCATGATAAAAACTCTCAGTAAAATAGGAATAGAAGGAAAATTCCTCAACATAATAAAGGGCATTTATACAAAGCCAATAGCCAACATCATCCTAAATGGAGAGAGTCCGAAAGCATTCTCCTCGAGATTGGGAACCAGATAAGGATGCCATTTATCACCATTCTTATTCGACATTGTGCTGGAGGTACTAGCCGGAGCAATTAGGCTAGATAAAGAAATAAAAGCCATCCAGATTGGCAAGGAAGATGTAAAAGTGTCTCTGTTTACAGATGGCATGATCTTATATACAGAAAACCCTAAAGAATCCTCAAAAAAGCTACTGAAACTAGTAGAAGAGTTCAGCAGAGTATCAGGATAAAAGTTAAACATACAAAAATGAATTGGATTCCTCTACACCAACAAAAAGAACATAGAAGAGGAAATCACCAAATCAATACCATTTACAACAGCACCCAAGGAGATAAAATACTTAGGAATAAATCTTACCAGAGATGTAAAAGACCTATACAAAGAAAACTACAAGGTATTACTGCAATAAACCAAAAGAGACCTACATAAGTGGAAAACATACCTTGCTCATGGATAGGAAGACTTAACATTGTAAAAATGTCTATTCTTTCAAAAGCTATCTATGGATTTAATCCAATTCTGATCCAAATTCTAATGACATTCTTTAATGAGATGGAGAAAAAAATCACCAACCTCATATAGAAGGGAAAGAGGCCCTGGATAAGTAATGCATTACTTAAAAATAAGAACAAAGTGGGAAGCCTCACTCTACTTGATTTTAGAACCTATTATACCACCACAGTAGTCAAAACAGTGTGATACTGGTATGACAATAGATACATAGAACAATGGAACAGTATTGAGGACCCAGACATAAATCCATCCACATATAAGCAGTTTATGTTCGACAAAGGCCCCAAAGCAGTTAAATGAAGAAAAGACAATCTTTTTAACAAATATGCTGGCATAACTGGATATCCATCTGCAAAAAAAAAAAAAATGAAACAAGACCCATGCCTCACACCATGCACAAAAACGAACTCAAAATGGATCTAAAAACTAAATATAAAATCTAAAATGATAAAGATCATGAAAGAAAAAAATAGGGACAACGTTAGGAGCCCTAATACATGGCACAAACATTATACAAAACATTACTAACAATGCAGAAAAAAAAACTAGATAACTGGGAGCTCCTAAAAATCAAACATCTATGCTCTTTCAAAGATTTCACCAAAAGAGTAAAAAGATTAACTACAGGCTGTGAAAAAGTTTTTAGCAATGACCTTTCCGGTCACTGCCTGATCTCTAAACTCTACATGATATACCAAAAACTCAACTACAAAAAGATAAATAGCCAATTAAAAAATGGGCAAAAGATACAAAGAGACACTTCGCTAAAGAAGACATTCAGGTAGCTAACAGATACATGAGGAAATGCTCACAATCATTAGAAATGCTCACGATCATTAGCCATTAGAGAAATGCAAATCAAAACTACAATGTGATACCATCTCACCCCAATGAGGCTGGCATTAATCCAAAAAACACAAAATAATAAATGTTGGAGAGGTTGTGGAGAGACTGGAACACTTATACACTGCTGGTGGGAATGTAAAATGGTACAACCACTTTGGAAATCTATTTGGCCCTTTCTTAAAAAGCTAGAAATAGAACTACCATATGATCCAGCAATCCCACTCCTTGAAACATATCCTAGAGAAATAAGAGCCTTTACATGAACAGATATACGCACATCCATGTTCATTGCAGCACTGTTTACAATAACAAAAACATGGAAGCAACCAAGGTGCCTATCAACAGATGAATGGATAAACAAATTATGGCATATTCACACAATGGAATACTATGCATCAATAAAGAACAGTGATGAATCTATGAAACATTTCATAACATGGAGGAATCTGTAAGGCATTATGCTGAGTGAAATTAGTCAGTTGCAAAAGGACAACTATTGTATAATATCACTATTATATGAAGTCAAGAAATAGTCTAAACAGAAGAAAATATTCTTTGATGGTTACAAGAGGGGGGAGGGAGGGAGAGGGGCATTCACTAATTACATAGTAGATAAGAACTACTTTAGGTGATGGGAAAGGCAACACACAATACAGGTGAGGTCAGCACAACTGGACTAAACGAAAAGCAAAGAAGTTTCCTGAATAAACTGAATGCTTTGATGGCCAGCTTAGCAGATGTGGGGTTTTGGGGACCATAGTTTCAGGGGACATCTAAGTCAATTGGTATAATAAAATCTATTAAGAAAACATTCTGCATCCCACTTTGGAGAGCGGCATCTGGAGTCTTAAATGCTAGCAAGTGGCCATCTAAGATGCATCAATTGTTCTCAACCTATCTGGAGCAAAGGAGAATGAAGAACACCAAGGACACAAGGTAATTATGAGCCCAAGAGACAGAAAGGACCACATAAGCCATAGACTACATCAGCCTGAGACCAGAAGAACTAGACGGTGCCTGGTCACAACTGATGACTGCCCTGACAGGGAACACCACAGAGAACCCCCGAGGGAGCAGGAGAACAGTGGGATGCAGACCCAAAATTGTCATAATAAGACCAGACAGGGATTGGGCTGGTCAATGGGATAGAAAAAGATGCTGGTGACAAATGAGTCTCTTGGATCAAGTAGATACTTGAGGCTATGTTGGCATCTCCTATCTGGAGGGGAGATGAGAGGGCAGAGGGGGTCAGAAGCTGGCAGAATGGATACAAAAAGAGAGTGGCGGGAAGGAGTGGGCTGTCTCATTAAGGGAGAGCAATTAGGAGTATATAGCAAGACGTATATAAATTTTTGTATGAGAGACTAACTTGATTTGTTAACTTTCACTTAAAGTGTAATAAAAATTTAAAAAAAAAAAAAGATTTAACCAGAGATGTAAAAGACCTGTACAAAGAAAACTACAAGACAGTACTGCAAGAAAACAAGAGACATGCATAAGTGGAAAAACATACCTTGCTCATGGATAGGAAGACTCAACATTGTAAAAATGACTATTCTACCCAAAGGGATCTACAGATACAATGCAATTCTGATCCAAATTCCAATGGCATTTTTTTTTTATTATTAACTTTTATTGAGCTTCAAGTGAACATTTACAAATCAAGTCAGTCTGTCACATATAAGTTAATATACATCTTACTCCGTACTCCCACTTGCTCTCCCCCTAATGAGTCAGTCCTTCCAGTCCCTCCTTTCGTGAAAACTTTGCCAGCCTCCAACTCTCTCTATCCTCCCATCCCCCCTCCAGACAGGAGATGCCAACACAGTCTCAAGTGTCCACCTGATATAATTAGCTCACTCTTCATCAGCATCTCTCTCCCACCCACTGTCCACTCCCTTTCATGTCTGATGAATTGTCTTCGGGGATGGTTCCCGTCCTGTGCCAACAGAAGGTTTGGGGACCATGACCGCCGGGATTCCTCTAGTCACAGCCAGACCATTAAGTATGGTCTTTTTATGAGAATTTGGGGTCTGCATCCCACTGATCTCCTGCTCCCTCAGGGGTTCTCTGTTGTGCTCCCTGTGAGGGCAGTCATCGATTCTGGCCAGGCACCAACTAGTTCTTCTGGTCTCAGGATAATGTAGGTCTCTGGTTCATGTGGCCCTTTCTGTCTCTTGGGCTCTTAGTTGTCGTGTGACCTTGGTGTTCTTCATTCTCCTTTGCTCCAGGTGGGTTGAGACCAATTGATGCATCTTAGATGGCCGCTTGTTAGCATTTAAGACCCCAGACGCCACATTTCACAGTGGGATGCAGAATGTTTTCATAACAGAATTATTTTGCTAATTGACTTAGAAGTCCCCTTAAAGCATGGTTCCCAAACCCCCGCACTTGCTCCGCTGACCTTTGAAGCATTTATTTTATCCCGGAAACTTCTTTGCTTTTGGTCCAGTCCAATTGAGCTGACCTTCCATGTATTGAGTGTTGTCCTTCCCTTCACCTAAAGCAGTTCTTATCTACTAATTCATCAGTAAAAAACCCTCTCCCTCCCTCCCTCCCTCCCCCCCTCGTAACCACAAAAGTATGTGTTCTTCTCAGTTTTTACTATTTCTCAAGATCTTATAATAGTGGTCTTATGCAATATTTCTCCTTTTGCCTCTGACTGATTTCGCTCAGCATAATGCCTTCCAGGTTCCTCCATGTTATGAAATGTTTGACAGATTCGTCACTGTTCTTTATTGATGCGTAGTATTCCATTGTGTGAATATACCACAATTTATTTACCCTTTCATCCGTTGATGGACACCTTGGTTGCTTCCAGCTTTTTGCTATTGTAAACAGAGCTGCAATAAACATGGGTGTGCATATATCTGTTTGTGTGAAGGCTCTTGTTTCTCTAGGGTATATTCCGAGGAGTGAGATTTCTGGGTTGTATGGTAGTTCTATTTCTAACTGTTTAAGATAACGCCAGATAGATTTCCAAAGTGGTTGTACCATTTTACATTCCCACCAGCAGTGTATAAGAGTTCCAATCTCTCCGCAGCCTCTCCAACATTTATTATTTTGTGTTTTTTGGATTAATGCCAGCCTTGTTGAAGTGAGATGGAATCTCATCGTAGTTTTAATTTGCATTTCTCTAATGGCTAATGATCGAGAGCATTTTCTTGTGTATCTGTTGGCTGCCTGAATATCTTCTTTAGTGAAGTGTGTGTTCATATCCTTTGGCCACTTCTTGATTGGGTTGTTTGTCTTTTCGTGGTTGAGTTTTGAAAGAATCATGTAGATTTTAGAGATCAGGTGCTGGTCGGAGATGTCATAGCTGAAAATTCTTTCCCAATCTGTAGGTGGTCTTTTTACTCTTTTGGTGAAGTCTTTAGATGAGCATAGGTGTTTGATTTTTAGGAGCTCCCAGTTATCGGGTTTCTCTTGATCATTTTTGGTAATGTTTTGTATTCTGTTTATGCCCTGTATTAGGGCTCCTAGGGTTGATCCTATTTTTTCTTCCATGATCTTTATCGTTTTAGTCTTTATGTTTAGGTCTTTGATCCACTTGGAGTTAGTTTTTGTGCATAGTGTGAGGTATGGGTCCTGTTTCATTTTTTTGCAAATGAATATCCAGTTATGCCAGCACCATTTGTTAAAAAGACTATCTTTTCCCCAATTAACTGACACTGGGCCTTTGTCAAATATCAGCTGCTCATACGTGGATGGATTTATATCTGGGTTCTCAATTCTGTTCCATTGGTCCATGTGCCTGTTGTTGTACCAGTAAAAGGCTGTTTTGACTACTGTGGCTGTAAAATAGCTTCTGAAATCAGGTAGAGTGAGGCCTCCCACTTTCTTCTTCTTTTTCAGTAATGCTTTGCTTATCCGAGGCTTCTTTCCCTTCCATGTGAAATTGGTGATTTGTTTCTCTATCACCTTAAAAAATGACATTGGAATTTGGATCGGAAGTGCATTGTATGTATAGATGGCTTTTGGTAGAATAGACATTTTTACTATATTAAGTCTTCCTATCCATGAGCAAGGTATGTTTTTCCACTTAAGTGTGTCCTTTTGAATTTCTTGTAGTAGAGCTTTGTAGTTTTGTTTGTATAGTTCTTTTACATCCTTGGTAAGATTTATTCCTAAGTATTTTATCTTCTTGGGGGCTACTGTGAATGGTATTGATTTGGTTATTTCCTCTTCGATGTTCTTTTTGTTGATGCAGAGGAATCCAAGTGATTTTTGTATGTTTATCTTATAACCTGAGACTCTTCCAAACTCTTCTATTAGTTTCAGTAGTTTTCTGGAGGATTCCTTAGGGTTTTCTGTGTATAAGAGCATGTCATCTGCAAATAGAGATCATTTTACTTCCTCCTTGCCAATCCGGATGCCCTTTATTTCTTTGTCTAGCCTAATTGCCCTGGCTAGGACTTCTAGCACGATGTTGAATAAGAGCGGTGATAAAGGGCATCCTTGTCTGGTTCCCGTTCTCAAGGGAAATGCTTTCAGGCTCTCTCCATTTAGAGTGATGTTGGCTGTTGGCTCTGCATAGATGCCCTTTATTATGTTGAGGAATTTTCCTTCAATTCTTATTTTGCTGAGAGTTTTTATCATAAATGGGTGTTGGACTTTGTCAAATGCCTTTTCTGCATCAATTGATAAGATCATGTGGTTTTTGTCTTTTGTTTTATTTATGTGATGGATTACATTAATAGTTTTTCTAATATTAAACCAGCCTTGCATACCTGGTATAAATCCCACTTGATCATGGGGAATTATTTTTTTGATATGTTGTTGAATTCTATTGGCTAGAATTTTGTTGAAGATTTTTGAATCTATGTTCATGAGGGATATAGGTCTGTAATTTTCTTTTTTTGTAATGTCTTTACCTGGTTTTGGTATCAGGGATATGGTGGCTTCATAGAATGAGTTGGGTAGTATTCCATCATTTTCTATGCTTTGAAATACCTTTAGTAGTGGTGGTGCTAACTCTTCTCTGAAAGTTTGGTAGAACTCTGCAGTGAAGCCGTCCAGGCCAGGGCTTTTTTTTGTTGGGAGTTTTTTCATTACCGTTTCAATCTCTTTTTTTGTTATGGGTCTATTTAGTTGTTCTACTTCTGATTGCGTTAGTTTAGGTAGGTAGTGTTTTTCCAGGAATTCATCCATTTCTTCTAGGTTTGCAAATTTGTTAGAGTACAATTTTTTGTAATAATCTGAAATGATTCTTTTAATTTCAGTTGGGTCTGTTGTGATGTGGCCCATCTCGTTTCTTATTCTGGGTATTTGTTTCCTTTCCTGTATTTCTTTAGTCAGTCTAGCCAATGGTTTATCAATTTGTTAATTTTTTTGAAGAACCAGCTTTTGGCTTTGTTAATTCTTTCAATTGTTTTTCTGTTCTCTAATTCATTTAGTTCAGCTCTAATTTTTATTATTTGTTTTCTTCTGGTGCTTGATGGATTCTTTTGTTGCTCACTTTCTATTTGTTCAAGTTGTAGGGACAGTTCTCTGATTGTGGCTCTTTCTTCTTGTTGTATGTGTGCATTTATCAATATAAATTGGCCTCTGAGCACTGCTTTTGCTGTGTCCCAGAGGTTTTGATAGGAAGTATTTTCATTCTTGTTGCATTTTATGAATTTCCTTATTCCCTCCTTGATGTCTTCTATAACCCAGTCTTTTTTCAGGAGGGTATTGTTCAGTTTCCAAGTATTTGATTTCTTTTCCCTAGTTTTTCTGTTATTGATTTCTACTTTTATTGCCTTGTGGTCTGAGAAGATGCTTTGTAATATTTTGATGTTTTGGATTCTGCAAAGGTTTGTTTTATGACCTAATATGTGGTCTATTCTAGAGAATGTTCCATGTGCGCTAGAAAAAAAAGTATATTTTGCAGCAGTTGGGTGGAGAGTTCTGTATAAGTCAATGAGGTCAAGTTGGTTGATTGTTGTAATTAGGTCTTCTGTGTCTCTATTGAGCTTCTTACTGGATGTCCTGTCCTCCGAAAGTGGTGTGTTGAAGTCTCCTACTATAATTGTGGAGGTATCTATCTCACTTTTCAGTTTGTTAAAATTTGATTTATGTATCTTGCAGCCCTGTCATTGGGTACATAAATATTTAATATGGTTATGTGTTCCTGATCAATTGTCCCTTTTATCATTATATAGTGTCCTTCTTTATCCTTTGTGGTGGATTTAAGTCTAAAGTCTATTTTGTCAGAAATTAATATTGCTACTCCTCTTCTTTTTTGCTTATTGTTTGCTTGATATATTTTTTTCCATCCTTTGAGTTTTAGTTTGTTTGTGTCTCTAAGTCTAAGGTGTGTCTCTTGTAGGCAGCATATAGATGGATCGTGTTTCTTTATCCAGTCCGAGACTCTTTGTCTCTTTATTGGTGCATTTAGTCCATTTACATTCAGTGTAATTATAGATAAACAAGTGTTTAGTGTTGTCATTTTGATGCCTTTTTATGTGTGTTGTTGACAATTTCATTTTTCCACATACTTTTTTGTGCTGAGACGTTTTTCTTAGTAAATTGTGAGATCCTCATTTTCGTAGTGTTTGAGTTCATGTTAGTGGAGTCGTTACGTTTTTCTTGGTTTTTATCTTGAGTTATGGGGTTGTTATACCTTTTTGTGGTTACCTTAATATTTACCCCTATTTTTCTAAGAAAAAACCTAACTTGTATTGTTCTACATCGCCTTGTATCACTCTCCATATGGCAGTTCTATGCCACCTGTATTTAGTCCCTCTTTTTGATTATTGTGATCTTTTACATATTGACTTCAGTGATTCCCTGTTATGAGCATTTTTTTTTAATTAATCTTAATTTGTTTTTGTGATTTCCCTATTTGAGTTGATATCAGGATGTTCTGTTTTGTGACCTTGTGTTGTGCTGGTATCGGACATTATTCGTTTTCTGACCAATTTCCTTTAGTATTTCTTGTAGCTTTGGTTTGGTTTTTGCAAATTCTCTAAACTTGTGTTTATCTGTAAATATCTTAATTTCGCCTTCATATTTCAGAGAGAGTTTTGCTGGATATATGATCCTTGGCTGGCAGTTTTTCTCCTTCAGTGTTCTGTATATGTTGTCCCATTGCCTTCTTGCCTGCATGGTTTCTGCTGAGTAGTCTGAACTTATTCTTATTGATTCTCCCTTGAAGGAAACCTTTCTTTTCTCCCTGGCTGCTTTTAAAATTTTCTGTTTATCTTTGGTTTTGGTGAGTTTGATGATAATATGTCTTGGTGTTTTTCTTTTTGGATCAATCTTAAATGGGGTTGGATGAGCATCTTGGATAGATATCTTTTCGTCTTTCATGATGTCAGGGAAGTTTTCTGTCAGGAGATCTTCAACTATTTTCTCTGTGTTTTCTGTCCTCCCTCCCTGTTCTGGGACTCTAATCACACGCAAGTTATCCTTCTTGATAGAGTCCCACATGATTCTTAGGGTTTCTTCATTTTTTTAAATTCTTTTATCTGATTTTTTTTCAGCTATGTTGGTGTTAATTCCCTGGTCCTCCAGATTTCCCAGTCTGCATTCTAGTTGCTCGAGTCTGCTCCTCTGACTTCCTATTGCGTTGTCTAATTCTGTAATTTTATTGTTTATCTTTTGGATTTCTACATGCTGTCTCTCTATGGATTCTTGCAACTTATTAATTTTTCCACTATGTTCTTGAATAATCTTTTTGAGTTCTTCAACAGTTTTATCAGTGTGTTCCTTGGCTTTTTCTGCAGTTTGCCTTATTTCGTTTCTGATGCCTTGGAGCATTCTGTAAATTAGTTTTTTATATTCTGTATCTGATAATTCCAGGATTGTATCTTCATTTGGGAAAGATTTTGATTCTTTTGTTTGGGGGGTTGGAGAAGCTGTCATGGTCTGCTTCTTTATGTGGTTTGATATGGACTGCTGTCTCTGAGCCATCACTGGGAAACTAGTTTTTCCAGAAAATCCGCTAAAAAAAAATGCAGTCAGATCCCTATCAGAACTGCCTTTGGATTATAACCACCACCTTGTTCCCTGTAAGGATGAAAGTCTGAGATTTGGATCATATATGCTTGGCTGTAGCTGGTTCTGTGTTTTTAGTCCAATTAGAGATGGATTTTTGGTCCCTGGGTTTTTTGTGGTTCCTTCTCTCAGGCCGGAAGAGTGGGTTAAGAAAAGACCAAAAGAGAAAAAAAGGGGGGGGGGGAAGCAAAGCCTCTGCAGAGCCGGAGCCTTTCTCCTTCTGGCTCAGGAAATTCCAATGTTAATGAAGCCGCCTGGGGAGGGTGGGGGAGGGATCAGAGAGATAGGAGAGTAGCACCTCGGAATATAGCCAGAGTTGCTTGTCTTGCTTGGAATGACTATTTCATCTGAGATTCCCGAGGGACGTGTCGCCTATGTGTGCTGGCTGTGTGGGGATTGCCCCTGGCGATCTGGCCCGCTGGAGCCGCAGTCAGATCCTCCGCTGCCAGTCCAACGCCCATCGTCAAGGTTCCCCTGCTGGGACACTGCACTCCCGACTCCAAAATCAGTCGCTGCCTCCCGGGGACTTCTTATCCCGCCAGCTGCGTCGCCGTGCTGCCCCTGAAGGCCGGCTGGGCCCCCTTCCGGGTTTAGTTCAGGGGAATGGAATTGCTCCCCGTGCTTGCGCCGTGACAGAGCCCAGTCAAAAGCCCGGCGGCAAGATTCCCCGGCTGGAATGCTGCTCTCCCAGCTCCAAGACCAGTCACTGCCTCCTGGGGACTTCTCCCACCGGCTGTGTCGCCACACCGCCCGCGCGGACTGCCTGGCCCCCTCCCGGGGTGAGTTCAGGGGGGTAGTGCTGCGCCCCTTGTTTGCGCCGTCAGCTCCCCTGGGCCCTGACCTAAACCGGGCACCAAGGTTACCTGTCTGGGACGCTGGCTCCAGGCTCCGAAAACAGTCGCTGCTTCCCCATATTTGTTTGTTTTCTGTCTCTAAATCTGTGTTTGTTGTTCAGGGTTCGTAGATTGTTATGTATGTGATCGATTCACTTGTTTTTCCAAGTCTTTGTTGCAAGAGGAATCCGAAGTAGTGTCTACCTAGTCAGCCATCTTGACCCCCCCAATGGCATTTTTTAATGAAATGGAGAATCAAATCACCAACTTCTATGGAAAGGGAAGAGGCCTCAGAGAAGTAAGGCATTACTGAAAAAGAAGAACAAAGTGGGAGGCCTCACACTACCTGACTTTTGAACATATTGTACTGCCATAGTAGTCAAAACAGCCTGGTCCTGGCACAACAACAGATATATAGACCAATGGACCAGAATTGAGAATACAGACATAAATTTATCCACCTATGAGCAGCTGATATTGAGAAAGGCCCAAAATCTGTTAAATGAGGAAAAGACAGTCTCTTCAACAAAAGGTGTTGGCATAACTGGATATTCATCCCCCCAAAAAAGGAAACAAGACCCTTAACTCACACCATACACAAAAACTAACACAAAATGAATCAAAGACCTAATATAAAATCTAAAATGATAAAGATCAGGAAAGAAAAAATGGGGACCATGCCAAGAACTCTAATACATGGCATAAACAGTATACAAAACATTATTAACAATGCACAAACACCAGAAGAGAAACTAAGTAATTGCGAGCTCCTAAAAATCAAACACTTACGCTCATCTAAAGACTTCACCAAAAGAGTAAAAAGGCAACCTACAGACTGAGAAAAAAAAAAAATTGGCTATAACAAATCCAGTTAGTGTATAACCTCTAAAATCTACAAGATACTGCAAAACTTCAACGACAAAAAGACAAATAACCCAATTAAAAAATGGGCAAAAAATATGAACAGACACCTCACCAAAGAAGACATTCAGATGGCTAACAGATAGATACATGAAGAAATGCTCAGGATCATTAGCCATTAGAGAAATGGAAATCAAAACACAATGAGATACCATCTCACCCCAACGAAAAAAAAATTAACAAGGCTGGCATTAACCCAAAAAACAAAAAATAATAAATGTTGGAGTGGTTGTATAGCAACTTGAACACATATACACTGCTGGTGAGAATTTAAAATGGTACCACCACTTTGGAAATTGATTTGGCAGTTCCTTAGAAAGCTACAAATAAAATACCATACAATCCAGCAATCCCATTCATTGGAATAAATCCTAGAGAAATAAGAGCCTTCATACAAACAGATATATGCACACCCATGTTCATTACAGCACTGTTTACAACAGCAGAAAGAAACAACCTGGGCGCCCATCAATAGATGAATGAATAAATTATATTATATTCACACAATGGAGTACTATGCAAAGATAAGAACAATGATAAATCCATGAAACATCTGGTAACATGGAGGAACATGGAAGGCATGCTGTGCGAAATTAGTTGGAAAAGTACAAATATTGTATGAGACCACTATTATAAAAAAAGGTTTAAACACAGAAGAAAACATTTTTTGATGGTTAGGAGAGTGGGGAGGGAGGGAGGGAGAAGGGTGCTCACTAATTAGAGAGACGATAATTATTTAGGCGAAGGGAAGGGCAACACACAGTATAGGGGAAGTCAGCACAACTGGATTAATCCAAAAGCTAAGAAGTTCCCTGGATACAATAGCAGGGGTGGAGGTCTGAGGACCATGGTTTCAGGGAACATCTAGGTCAACTGGCATAAAAAAGTGTATTAAGAAAATCTTCAGCATTCCACTTTGGCGAGTGGCATCTGGAGTCTTAGACGTCTGCAAACGGCCATCTGGTATGCATCAATTGGTCTCAGCCCACCTGGAGCAAAGAATGAAGAACACCAAGGACACAAGGAAAATATGTGACCAAGAGAAAGAAACCAGAGACTACATCAGCCTGAGACTGGAAGAGCTAGATGGTGCCCAGCTAGCACCAATGACTGCCCTGACAGGGAACACAAGTTAGAATCTCTGATGGAGCAGGAGAAAAGTGAGATGCAGACCTCAAAACTAGTAAAAAGACCAGACTTGATGGTCTGACTGGAACTGGAGGGACCCCAGAGCTCATGACCCCCGGACTATCTGTTAGCCCAGGGCTGAAACCATTCTTGAAACCAACTCTTCAGACAAGGATTAGAGTGGATTATAAAACATGAAATGATGCTGGTGAGGGTTGTGCTTTCTTTGTTTAAGTAGACACGTGAGACTATGTGGGCAGCTCCTGTCTAGGAGAGAGATGAGAGGGCAGAGGGGAACAGGAGCTGGTTGATGGACAAGGGAAATACAGGGTAGAGAGAGGGAGCGCGCTGTCACATTGTGGGGAGAGCAACTAGGGTCACATAACAGTGTGTGTATGAGTTTTTGTATGAGCAACTGACTTGAACTGTAAACTTTCACTTAAAGCACACACACAAAAAAAATCCCCCCCAAAAAAGAACAATGTTGGATGTTGGTTTTGCATAAAGAAGTAAATTCTTTACTTAGATGCCTTTTATTATGTTGAGGAATTTCTCTTCTATACCTATTTTATTCAGAGTTTTTATGAGGAATGGATGTTGGACTTTGTCGAATGCCTTTTCTGCACTGATTGGGATGATCAAGTGATTCTTTTATTTCCTTTTATTTATGTGGTGGGTATTGTTTTATTTTCTAATGTTGAGCCGTTCTTGCATACTTGGCATGAAGCATACTTGGTATGAAGCCTACTTGGTCATAGTGTATCTTTTTTTTTTTTTGATATGAAGCTGAATTCTATTGGCTGGAATTTTGTTGAGAATTTTTGCATCTATATTCATGAGAGATATTGTCTGTATTTTTTTTTTTTTTTTTCTGGTGGCTTTGCCTGGTTTTGATATCAGTGTTACGCTGGCTTCATAGAATGAATTTGGAACTAGTACTTCCTTTTCTATGTTCTGAAATAGTTTGGGTAGTACTGGTGTAAGCTTTTTTCTGAATTTTTGGTGGAATTCTCCATTGAAGCCATCTGGGCCAGGGAATTTTTAGTGGAAGTTTTTTTTTTTTATTACCTTTTCAATCTTTTCTTTGCTATGGGTCTGTTCAGATTTCCAACATCATTTTGTGCTAGTTTTGGTAGGTAGTGTGTTTCTGGAAATTTGTCCATTTCCTCCTCTAGGTTTTAAAAACTTGTTGGTGTTTACTTTTTCATAATATTCTGTTTTGATCATTTTTATTTCAGTTGGGTCTGTTGTAACGGCCCCATTTCATTTCTTATTTGAGTTATTTGCTCCCTCTTCTGTTTTTCTTTTGTCAGTTTGGCCAGTGATTTGTCAATTTTGTTGATTCTTTCATAGAACCAACTTTTGGTTTTGTTGATTCTTTGTATTGATTTCCTATTCTTTATTTCATTTATTTCTGCTCCGATCTTTATTATTTCCTTTCTTCTGGTGGTTGTGAGCTTTTTTGGCTGTTCTCTTTCTAGTTCTTCAGGTTGTTTAAAAACTAGTGTTTCAATTTTGTCCCAGTTGTCTTTTTTGATGTGTGCATCTATTGCTATAAATTGACCTCTAAGGACTCCCTCCTTGTTGTTTCCCAAATGTTTTGGTATGATGTGTTTTCACTCTTGTTTGATTCTAGGAATTTTTTTATTCCGTCTCTGATTTCTTCTATTACCCAGCAGTTTTTAAGCAGGGTGTTTTTCAGTTTCCATGTAATTGATTGTTTTTTCCTTGCTCTTGTTAATTTCTACCTTGATGGTGTTGTGGTCAGAGAAGATACTTTGTATTATCTTAATGTTTTGGATTTTGTTGAGGGTGCTCTGTGGTCTAAGATGTGGTCTGTTCTGGAGAATATTCCATGTGCATTGGAAAAGAATGTACTTTGCAGCTGTTGGTGCAGAGTTCCATGTACGTATATGAGGTCAAGTTGGCTGACTGTGCCCTTTAGCTCTTCTGTATCTTTGTTCAGTTTCTTTCTAGATGTTCTGTCCTTTACTAAAAGTGGTGTGTTGGTCTCCCATTATTATTGTGGAACTTTCAATTTCTCTTTTCAGTGTTATTAGTTTGTTTCATGTATTTTGGAGCCCTGTCATTGGGTGCATAGATGTTTATTATGGTTATGTCTTTATGACGGATCATCTCTTTAGTGATTACATAGTGTCCTTCTTTGTCTTTTATGGTGGATTTTGTTTAAACTCTATTTTATGTGAGATTAGTATTGCCACTCCTGCTCTTTTTTGGTAGCTGTTTGCTTGATATATATATATTTTTTACTATCCTTTGAATTTTAGTAAATGTACGTCTTTTTCTTTTTTAAGGTTTGCCTTTTGTAGACAGCATATTGATGGATCCTGTTTTTTTTTTTTTTTTTTAATCCATTCTTTCACTCTTTCTTTATGGCGGCATTTAGGCAGCATAATTATTGATAGGTGTGAGTTTATTGCTGTCATTTTGTAGTGCTTTTTTTTGTGGTGCTGACGTTTTCTTTGTTCCTCTTACTCTCCTGTGTCGAATTATTTTTGTTTGTGGATTTTTTTTTTCATTTCTTTTATTTTTGTACATTTTGTTTTTACTGAGACTTTATGTTTTTCTTCTTTAGTTTGATGAGTAGATTTGTCAACTTTCTTTGTGGCTACCTTGAAATTTACCCTTGTCTTCCTAGGTTTGAATTATTACCTGGTATCACCTTGTCTTCCTCTCCATTAGAAAATTCTATACCTACACTGTTTATTCCCTCGGACCAAATGATTCCCTTTAATAATTTTTGTAAATTTGGTTTGGTTTTTACATATTCCCTGAATTTCTGTTTATCTAAAAATGTACTAATTTCACCATCATATTCAAAGGAGAGTTTTGTAGGATATATTATTCTTGGTTGGCATTTTTTTTTTCTTACAAGGTTTTACATATATGTCATTCCATCACCTTCTTGCCTGCAAAGTTTCTGCTGGATGATCAGAGCTTAGTCTTATTGTTTCCACTGTGTATGTGGCCTCATTTTTCTTGAACTGTTCTCTTGATTCTTTCTTTGTCTTTGTTTTTAGCTAGAGTGCTTATGATATGCCCTTGTGATTTTCTTTTGGGGTGTATTATATACGAGGCTCATTGAGCTTCTTATATCATCAGCTTTTTATCTTTCATGGTATTAGGGAAGTTTTCCATCAGCAATTCTTCAATGATCCTCTCTGTGTTTTCCATCTTCTGCCCCTATTTTGGAACTCTGATCACTTGTGAGTTTTTGCTTTTGATTGTATCCCAAATCATTCTCAGGGTTTCTTCATTTTTCTTCCTTCTTTTTACTGATTTTTCCTCAAACAAAGCTGTATCCAACTGTTTGTCTTCAGTTTGGCTGATCCTGTCTCCTGTTGTTTCAAACTTGCTCCTCAGTCCTTCTATGGCACTGTCCATTTCTGAAATCTTATTGTTTATCTTTTGGATTTCTAATTGTTGTTGTTGTAGAATTTCTAGTCATGAATTTATTTTGACATTTTGTTCCTGTATTATTTTCCTGAATTATTCCATTGTTTTGTCTGTATTTCCCATGAATTTGTCTACCTTTTCCATGAATTTGTTATTTTTACCTCATTTTTGCCTGTTTTTTGCTTCAACTCTTGGATTGCTCTGAATATTAGAGATTTGAATTCCCTGTTAGGTAGTTCTAGTGCCTTTTCTTCTACCGGAAAGTCATCTGGTGTTTTATTTTGGATGCCTACTGGAACCATCCTACCCTATTTTTTAATATGTTTTGATATTGTCTGCTGTCTTTGGGACATTCAGTAGTTATTTTCTTCATTCGTTGATTGTAGATTTGTTTCCTCCTGCTTTTTTTGTTTTATTTGGTTATGTCTCAGCAGGCGGGCTGTGCATACTTTGTTGTTTGCTCGTCTGTGAGCACAATACTTTTCACCTCTTCGTTCACTCAGTCACTCAGCTATGGTGCAGCAGGGCAGGTCCAACTTAAGGGGAAGGGCTGGGATAGGTTGTTTGTAGCAGGTACTAGGATAGACAGGGCAGGCTGGAAATCAGTGCAAGGCAGGTTCCAGTAGGCCTTGCATGTGCTGTTCAGGGGTGTGATGTTCAGAGCATGGTGCAGGTAAACAGGGTGGAGGGATTAGGCTGTGATATGTGGAGATAAGATGAGTGTGGGAAAGAAGAGAGACCGGAGAGAGAAACAGGAGCCTAAAACAAACAAAAAAAAGAGTGCAGGTGCTCTGTCTCCTGCCGGGAACTCTGTAAGGTTGCTTTCCTGTACTTCCTGTCTGCCGATGTCTGATGTGGTTGAGGTGAATCCAAGCGGTATACAGCTCTCACCTCTCAGCCAGCCGAGCAACCACAGCCAGGAAGGAAGCTGTGGAGGCTGAGGAGGGGGGAGAAAGAAGGGGGTTAGAAAGTGTAAATCACTGGTTACTGGGTGCTCTGTCTCTTGCTGGGAGCTACATGAAGCTGCTTTCCCATACTCCCTGTTCACCAATCTCCAACAGGAGTCCAAGATGGCGAATCCGTACTGCATTAGATGATAGGAGACCTCCACACGTATCTTTCTTTGCTTTCTCTTCTCTATCAGTTTCTTATTTCACTCAGTACTTGGCTGAGTTCTTTATTTCTTCCTTTGATGCTTAGGGTTCCAGGATTGACATTTGTCTCTGTTTTACTTAGTTTTTGGAGTCTTTGCTGTGGAGGGATGGCATGGTGCTTTTTTCTATAGGGCCGTGTTGACTCTACCTCCTAAATTTTTTTTTATGTTATCTTTTTCTTACTGGTGACAGTCTGACAGTCATTTCCTCTATGCCATGAGAAGTAAGAAAGGAGAAATATATTGATACCTGTGGGGAAAGCCCATTTTTAGTAATTGAACCTGAAAGCTAGAGGTACATCTTCCAAGGCTCTTATAAAATGTTCAGAATGTATATGAAGAAAACCAAGAAGGTTTACTGAGATCCATGAAAAACACTTGATTAGGATATCAAGATAAAGCATAAACTTATTATTATTTATATCAAAGGAGCCCTGATGGCACAGTGGTTAAGAAATCAGCTACTAACCAAAAGGTCAGCAGTTTGAGTCCACCAGCTACTTCTTGGAAACACTATGGGGCAGTTCTATTCCACCCTATAGGGCCGCTGTGAGTTGGAATTGACTTGATGGCAACAAGTTTGTTTTGTTTATTTATATATAAATTGTAAGAATAGGAATTATAAAATTTATATATATGTATGTATACATATATTCCCCTCGATATTAATCTACAAAATAATGTAGACCAATTTTATACTGACTTAGGGTCCTTAAGGACTAAAAACAAACACCTAATTATATGATTGATTTATTTGGAAGAATAAATGTCTGAGGATTGCAATTTTCTTTTTAAAGGAAGAGTGAAGGAAGACTATTGTCTCTGCAAGATAGTAAAATATACTCTAAAGCAACCATATTTAAAACCTGTGGTGTTGGCCCAAGAAAAAGCAGATACATAAGTGCTGTATGTTGGAAAAAGCAGAGGAAGAAAGAATATATGAAATCATAGTATATAACCAAGTAAGCCTTTAAAATCCAGGGAGGATATGAAAAGGGGCATTAAATAAAGGGGAGAGGGCTGAACACCTGAAAGAAAAAAGAGACTAAATAAGATTCCTAACACATATCTGACACAAAAAAGATAAAATGCATTAATGATTCAAGCTTAGAAAATGAAACTAAATATGCACTAGTAAAAATTTGATTAAATGTATTGTTAATGACTTCTTTTTCCTGATGGACAGAGTATTTTTAAGCAAAACATCAATACCAGAAACCATGGAACCCTGACTGATACTTAGTCCATGGAAAACTGAAAGCCTCCACAAAATTAACAGGTGAGCAAATACTGTGTAATGTTTTCAACATATATGAATGAAAAAAAATAAACCTATTACAAAATAAGGAAGCCTGATAGACAAATGAAGAAAGGTAGAAAGTAGCATTAAATTAAAATAAGGAATTCCAATGGCCAAGAAGCAAAATGAGGTAATTTTCAAATATAACAAAAATCAGTTGTATGCAATTTAAAATAGCAATGCAATGAAAAAAAAAAAAATCACCCACGGGATTGTCAGATACATTAAAAGTATATAATAATACATATTTTGGGCAGGGCAAGACTAAAGCAAAGGTGTAAATTGGTACACCTTTCCTGAATGGCATTTGGGAACTATGTATCCACTGTGATATGTTATCTTTTATGTCAGAAATCCCTCTCATAAGAATATTTTTTAAGGAAATATATTTTGTTAAGAAAATATGTTAAGAATAAATAAACATTACTAATCATTTAAAAACATTGAATTGGCTGAGATTGCACACTGTGAAAATCTATTATTAATTTTTTGAGGTTTTAGTATTTATTTGTAATTCAAATAAGCCTACAGACGTAAAGAAAGCTACTAAATCTTCTTTCTTTCCCTTCTTTTGTGGTCAAACCAGAGATTTAAAAATGATTTCTTCAGGATAAAATAGCTTTGAATGACATGGTACTCCCATATGGCTGTTCTTGTATGCTTCTGTTTTTTAAGGCTAATTATAATGTAAATCTTGGTTATACTGAATTTATTCCTATTTATGGATTTTAGATGTTCCTATAATATATTTTTTTAATAATATGTAAAATTTAGATAATTTTGAAGTTCAAAGAAAAAAATTATGAAGGGTTACTGAAGAGAGTTGGGTAATGGATACACAAGCCAACGCAAGTGATAAAATCATTTAGAATTTCATATACACACAGGCATGCACAAGTACAAGTGAATAAGTAAAACTCGAGGAATTTGAGTACCATCAATTATTAAAGTACATATACTAGTTGTGATAGTATATGGTAGTTTTGCAAAACATTACCGTTGGTGGAAACAAGGCAAAGTGTACAAGGGATCTTCCCAAATTATTTCATACAACTTCATGTGAATTTACAATTATCTGAATAAAAATTTCACTCAAAATAATGAAGTCTGGAATAACAGAAATGCAAGAGCACACACACACACACACACAAAATTGAGACCCCAGACCCAACAAAGCCCAGACTCTTTTCTCCAGCCTATTTTATTAATGCTTACACTTGTTCATGGCAGCCTTTTGTTATCACAATGGGGAAAGTAGGGGTAGAATTGAAATTAGAATGGAGAAAAAGTTATAATATTGGTACTCATAAAACCCCCGTGAAAGTCTGCTTCTTCGAGGTAATCTTGGGACATTATATCTTTAGCTCTGATGATGATTTACAGATGTCATGAGATAAAGAAATTAACTAAAAGTCTGCAAACCAGTCTTTTGTTATTATAATGCAGGAAACATATAGAACCATAAATATGCATTTATACTTGAATGTTGTTAGGAGCTGTTGAGTCGGTTCCAACTAATAGTACCCCATGTACCACAGAACAAAACACTGCCCAGCCCTGTGCCATTCTCACAATCTTTATTATGCTTGAGATTATTGTTGCAGCCACTGTGTCAATCCACCTCGTTGATGGTGTTTTTCACTGTCCTTCTACTTCACCAAGCATGACATCCTCCTCCAGGGACTGATCCTTCCTGATGACATGTCCAAAATATCTGAGAAGTAGTCTCTCCATCTTTACTTTTAAAGGATCCTTCTGATTTTACTTCTTCCAGGAAAAATTTGTTTGTTTTTTTGGCAGTTCATGGTATATTCAATATTCTTCACCAACACCACAACTCAAACGTGTCAATTCTTCTTTGGTCTTCCTTATTTATCATCCAGCTTTCACACACATATGAAGTGACTGAAAACACCACGGCTTGGATCAGGCACGCTTCAGTCTTCAAGGTGGCTCTGCTTTTTAACACTTTAAAGAGTCTGTCTCTTGCAGCAGATTTGCCGAATGCAATGCATCTTTTGATTTTTTGACTGCTGCTTCCATGGGTGTTGATTGTGGATCCAAGTAAAACGAAATCCTTGACAACTTCAATGTTTTCTTCATTTATCATGGCTTTGCTTATTGGTCCAGTTGTGAGGATTTTTGTTTTCTTTATGTTGAGATGTAATCCATACTGAAGGCTGTGGTCTTTGATCTTCATCAGTAAGTGCTTCAAGTCCACTTCACTTTTAGCAAGCAAGGTGATGTCATCTGCATAATACAGGTTGTTAATGAGTCTTCCCCCAATCCTGATGCCCCATTTTTCTTCATATAGTCCAGCTTCTCATATTATTTGCTCAGCATACAGATTGAATACGTATGGTGAAAGGATACAACTCTGACACACGCTTTCCTAACTTTAAACCATGCAGTATCCCCTTGTTCTGTTCAAACAGCTGCCTCTTGATCTATGTACCAGTTCCTCATACCCATAATTAAGTGTTCTGGGATTCCCATTCTTTGCAATGTTATCCATAATTTCTTATGATCCACACAGCTGAATGCCTTTGCATAGTCAATAAAACACAGGTAAATATCTTTCTGGTATTCTCTGCTTTCAGCCAGGATCCACCTGACATCAGCAATGATATCCCTAGTTCCATGTCCTCTTCTGAATCTGGTTTGAATTTCTGGCAGTTCCCTGCCAATATACCGCTGCAGCTGCTTGTGATGCTCTTCAACAAAAATTTACTTGAGTATGATATTAACGATATCGTTTGGTAATTTCTGCATTCGGTTGGATCACCTTTCTTAAGAATAGGCATAAATATAGATCTAGTCCAGTCAGTTGGCCAGATAGCTGCCTTCCAAATTTCTTGTCATAGACAAGTGAGGACTTCCAGTGCTGCATCTGTTTATTGGAACATCTCAACTGGTATTCTGTCAATTCCTGGAGACTTTTTTTTTTTTTTTGCCAGTGCCTGCGTTCAGTGCAGCTTGGACTTCTTCCTTCAGTAATATCAGTTCCTGATTATATGCTACCCTCTGAAATGGTTGAACATCTACCAATTCTTTTTGGTATAGTGACTCTGGGCATTCCTTCCATATTCCTTTGATGCTTCCTGTGTTAGTATTTTCCTTATACTTGAGTACTTACATGTAAAATATATTAGAAAGTGAGAATATATATATGGTTAAGTGGTTGAGAGCTCGGCTGTTAAACCAAAGGTTGGCAGTTCAAATCCAACAGCCACTCCTATGGGGGCTGTTCTAATCTGTCTTATAGGGTCGCTATGAGTCAGAATTGACTCGACAGCAACAGGTTTTTATATGTCATACACCACACACACACATATGCACACATTCACACACATACATATATATGTATGTATAGATAGATATTAATATTGATATTATTGACTTTTCTTTGAAACTCTTATGCTTTCCCTGATGCCATGTGTAGGATTCTGCTTCCTGAACACAGTAAAGATCTGTCATATTACAGGATATTCTATGCACTGGCTTTTGCCTCCTGATTTTTCCATCAATTCAGCTGACTTCTCAGAGCATGCAATTGTGATTGCAATCTCTGACAACTTCTGGCTCTCCAAGGTCATGATTTTCAAACTTTGATCTCTGGCCTGCACGCATTTAATTCCTGATTGCAAATTATTTAATAAGCATTCTGATCTTCCATCATTTAATTTCTAATTGCAACTCCTTTGTTTGAAAATCTCAATCCAACTTCAGACAAAGTCATGGCCACAGATTATTATTATTATTTGCCTTTAAATAATTTCAGAACCAAGTAAATGTGATGAAGGACCATCATCCCGCTCAGTCAATAAAATGCTGCTGACTCAGACTATGCTTTAATTTGTTTTAAATATTTGTTATATCTTCTTTTCTTGTTACTTACTATTATCTCCTCTCTTATAACCCCAGCCCTTTTTTGTACAAGTACATTGTGCTAGTCATGTCTTTTAGAATGAAGCTGACACATGTTTAGTTAGAAAATCATTCTCATCTTACTGCTTATTTTAACAGATCAATGTGGATATAAATGAATGAAGTAAATGAAGACTCATTTATATTTTCAAACTCTTTACTAAATAAACTGAATTTGGTGTCCTATATACCCAATCTTAGATGCTATATCTGAGTTTGGAGAAACAAAGCCTACCTTTATAACAGAGGACTTGAGCTCATACTTGCCCTACTGCCTCATCTGTCTTTCTAATCCAAATCATATCCATTGGTTTGTGATATTTCACTCCCTTCATTCAGATGTTAGACATTTCTCAAGTCTCAGCCTCCAATACTGGTCCATTCTGCCCAATAGCCAGTCTTCACCATTCTGCCTGTCTTTTCCAGCCTTACAGACCTACTTCGTATTGTAGTTTCCTTTTCCCATCCTACTACAAGCCACATATCTAGGCCATCCTTACTACATGACCAAGAGAGATCATCATCTTGATCTACCAGGCACTGAGTTGCTTCACCAATATACTAGGAGATATTGAGAATAGTTTTGTGTAATTAGAATTGTTCTAAGCTTCACAAAGGAACAGAAAAAATGCTAATGCGATCACTAAAAAGTGACAGTCAAATTGAAGAGCCCTGAAATTGCAAAGTCTATTGATAATGTCTACCAATAGTCTCTTAGTCTGTCCTACTGTGGTGGCTTGTGTGTTGCTGTGATACTGGAAGCTATGCCACTTGTATCTCTAATATGAATAGGGTCACCCCTGGTGGACAGGTTTCAGCGGAGCTTTCAGACTAAGACAGACTAGAAAGAGCCTGGGAGTCCACTTCTGAAAAAATTGGCCAGTAAAAACCTTATGAATAGCTTTGTCTGATATAGTGCTGGAAGATGAGCCCCTCAGTTTAGAAAGTACTCAAAATATGACTGGGGAAAAGCTGCCTCCTCAAAGTAGAGTAGACCTTAATGATGTGAATGGAGTCAAATTTTTGGGACCTTCCTTTGCTGATGTACCATGGCTCAAAATGAGAAGAAACAGCTACAAATATCCATTACTAATCTGAATGGATACAAAGTATGAATAAAAGAATATTGGAAGTCATCAAAAATGAAAGGGAATGCATAAAGACCAATATGGTAGGCATTAGCGAGCTGAAATGGACCATTATTGGCCATTTTGAATCAGACAATCATATGGTCTGCTATGCCTGGAAAGACAAATTGAAAGACATTATCAAGAAGAACATTTCAAGATCTATCCTAAAGTACAACGTTGCAAGTGATGGATAATATCCATATGCCCACAAGAAAGACCTGTCAATAAGACTATTATTCAAATTTATGCACCAACCACTAATGGCAAAGATGAAGAAATTGAAGATTTTTTACCAACTTCTGCCGCCTAAAATTGATCAAGCATGCAATCAAGATGCATTGATAATTACTGGTGATTGGATTGTGAAAGTTGGAGACAAAGAAGGATCAGTAGCTGGAAAATATGGCCTTGGTGACAGAGACGATGCCGGAGAGGACATGATAGCATCTCACAAGGCCAACAACTTATTCATTACAAATACCTTTTTTCAACAACAAAAACAGCAACTATACAGGTGGAATCCACCTGATGGAATGCACAGGAATCAAATCCACTATATCTGTGGAAAAAGAACATGGAGAAGCTCAACATCATCAGTCAGAACCCGGCCAGAGGCCAACTGCAGAGCAGACCAAATTGCTCATATGCAAGTTCAAGTTGAAGCTGATGGTCTTGTTTATTTGGTGCTGCTATAACAGAAGGCCCACAAGTGTATGGCTTTAACAATCAGAAATTTATTCTTTCACAGTCTAGTAGGCTACAAGTCCAAATTCAGGGCTTCAGCTCCAGAGGTAGGCTTTCTCTCTCTGTTGGTTCTGGAGGAAGGTCTTTGTCATCAATTTTCCACTGGACTAGGAGCTTCTAGCTTCTTAGCACAGGAACCCCAGGTCCTCAAGTTTCTGCTTGCTTCTCTTTCCTTTTATCTCTTCTAAGGTAAAAGGTGATGCAGGCCACGCCCCAAGGAAACTCCCTTTACATTCGATCAGGGATATGACCTGAGCAAGGGTGTTACATTCCACCCTAATCCTCTTCAACATAATCCAATATAACCTCATTAACCACAGACAGAGATTAGGATTTACAACATACAGGAAAATTATATCAATCAAAATGGAGGACAACCACAAAATACTGGGAATCATGACCTAACCAAGTAGGCACATATTTTGGGGGGACACAATAATCGACTCGACAGCACTGGGTTTGGGTTTTATAATTCAATCCATAACACTGATGAAAATTAAACCAAGTGTACAAGAACCAAAATAATATCTTGAGTATATCACACCTGAATGTAGAGACCATCTGAAGAATAGATTTAACACATTGAACATTAATGACAAAAACCAGATGTGCTGTGGGATGACATCAAAGACATCACACATGAAGAAAGCAAAAGGTCATTAAAAAGACAAGAAAGGAAGAAAAGATCAAAATGGATGTCAGAAGAGACTCTGAAACTTGCTCTTGAACATAGAGAAGCTAAAGAGGATGAAAGAAATGATGAAGTAAAAGAGCTGAACAGAAGATTTCAAAGGAGAGCTCTAAGAGACAAAGTATTATAATGAAATGTGCAAAGACCTATAATTAGAAAACCAAAAGAGAAGAACATATTAGGCATTTCTCAAGCTGAAAGAACTGAAGAAAAATCCAAATCTTGAGTTTAAATTTTAAAGGAGTTTATGGGCAGAATATTGAATGTCACAGGAAGCATCAAAAGAAGATGAAAGGAATTCAGAGTCATTGTACCAAAAAGAATTGATCAGCATTCAATCATTTCAGGAGGTAGCATATGATCAAGAACCAATGGAACTGAAAAAAGAAGTCCAAGCTGCACCAAAGGCATTGGACAAAAACAAGGCTCCAGGAATCAGCAGAATACTGATTGAGATGTTTCAATAAATGGATGCAACACTGCAATCACTCGCTCATCTCCAAGAAATTTGAAAGACAACTAGCTGGCCAATTGACTGGAAGAGATCCATATTTGTGCCCATTTCAAATAAAGGTGATCCAACAGAATGCAGAAATTATCAAATAATATCATTAATATCGTTTACAAGTAAATTTTTTCTGAAGATCCTTCAAAAACAATTGCTGCAGTACATTGATAGAGGACTACCAGAAATTCGAGCCAGATTCAGCAGAAGATGTGAAACAAGGGCTATCACTGATGCTGTCATATGGATCTTGGCTGAAAGCAAAGAAGACCAGAAAGATGTTTACCTGTGTTTTATTGACTATGCAAAGGCATTTGACTGTGTGGATCATAACAAATCTCAGATAACATTGCAAGGAATGGGAATTCCAGAACACTTCATCGAGCTCACGTACAATCTGTACATTGACTAAGAGGCAGTCGTTCCAACAGAACAAAGGGCTACCGCATGGTTTATAGTCGGGAAAGGTGTGCACCAGGGTTGTATCCTTTTACACTACTTATTCAATCTGTATGCTGAGCAAATAATCCAAGAAACTGGACTATATGAAGAAGAATGAGGCATCAGGATTGGAGAAAGACTCATTAACAAACTTCATTATGCAGATTACACAACTTGGCTTAAAGAAATTTAAGAGGACTTGAAGCACTTACTGATGAAGATCAAAGCCTTCAATATGGATTATGCTTCAACATAAAGAAAACAAAAATCCTCACAACTGGGCCAATAAGCAGCATCATGATAAAAGGCAAAAAGGTTGAAGTAATCAAGGATTTTATTTTACTTGGGTCTACAATCAACTCCCATGGAAATGGCAGTCAAGAAATCAAAGGCTGTATTGCATTAGGAAAATCTGCTGCAAAATATCTCTTTCAAGTGTTAATAACAAAAGATGTCACTTTGAGGACTAAGTTGTGCTTGACTCTAGCTATGGTATTTTCAATCGCCCTATATACATGCAAAAGCTGGACAATGAATAAGGATGATCAAAGAAGAAGTGATGCCTTGGAATTATGTTGTTTACAAAGATTATTGAATATACCACGGACTGCCATAAGAAAAAACAAATGTCTTGGAAGACATACAGCAAGAATGTTCCTTCAAAATAAGGATGAGCATAGCTTCTCACGTACTTTGACAAGTCATCATGAGGGATGAGTCCCTGGAGAAGGAAATCATGTTTGGTAAAGTACAGGGTCAGCGAAAGAGATGAAGGCCCTCGAGGAGACGGATTGACACAGTGGCTGCAATGATGGGCTCATGCATAGCAATGATTGTGAGGGTGGGGCGGGACTTAGAAGTGTTTAGTTCTCTTGTTCACAGAGTAGCTATGAGTTGAAACTGACTTAATGGCACCTAACAACAACAACAACAGCACTGATAATGTAAAGGAGCTGTGGTGGCTCAGTGATGAAGCACTCAGCTGTTAACCAAAACATTGGCAGTTTGAACCAACCAGCCGCTCCACAGGAGGAAAATACCTGGCAATCTTTTCCCGTAAAGATTGTGTGTGTATGTGTGTGTGTTGTGTGTCATTGAGTTGATTCTGACTCATAGTGACCTTATAGCGGCTCTGTAAAGATTACAGCCTAGGAAACCCTATGTGGCAATTCTGCTCTATCCTACAGGGTCACTATGAGTCAGAATCCACTCAATGGCACACAATGACAACAATATTGGTAATGTGAAGACTAGCAATCAAATAGTTAACCTGACTTTAATGTTATGAATACTAACTGGCAATCAGCTTGGGACCAATTAGGTACACTGAAGAATTAAAACAAATCAATTCCATTGAATTTTTCTTCAGATCATACAGCTGACAGCTAAGTGCCTTGTGGTAGATTTTTTTTTTCATGTTAATATAACAAGTAGATTAGTTTTCTAATATCAGATCCTGGAGCAGTGGTTGACAAGTCCTGAGCGGGAATGCTAGGAATACATTTCGGAGCAAATGAATGGCAGAAAATAATAGTTATGCTCACTGGAAATGATGCAATCAGTGCTTCTATTAATAATTCGAAATGGTTTACAGACACACCCTATCTAGCCTCACTAATAAAAAAATATGCAGTAGTTATTTAGACAATGAGGTACAGAATTTTTTAAGTTCAAGAATCATTAAGATTGGTAACCATACTCATATGCATCATTGCTGATTTTGCGTGGAAAATAGAATGAAATATAGCAATAGCTCTTCTCTAAGAAACAATTGTTTCTAACTATTCTCTTTGAGCCCCTTCAGAACTATAATTTTGTGATATCTGTCATTGGTAACATTAAGGGCAGAATCATTTATGAGGTTCATTTATGATTCAGTGACTCTCCTGATTGAGAGCACATATCCAATTAGAGTTTATGTAAATGTTTTATAATTATGATGATAATAAAATAATTCAGTTGCCTTTTATGGAATATTTACTCTGTGCTAGTTGCATCTAGACATTATTTTATTGTAAACATAATCTTCAAGGAAAGAAAAGAAAAAGTCCTGGAGAACTAAGACACTACATTCAGATATGAGTTCCATTGTTATTGTTGCTGTTAGGTATCCTCGATTCCGACTCATAGCAACCCTATGTACAACAGAACAAAACACTGCCCAGTCCTGTACCATCTTCACAATTGTTGCTATGCTTGAGCCCATTGTTGCAGCCACTGTGTCAATCCATTTCATTGAGGGTCTTCCTCTTTTTCACTGACACTTATTTTTACCAAGCTGATAACATGCCCAAAGGATGTGAGATATAGTCTCGCCATCCACGCTTCTAAGGAGCATTCTGGTTGTACTTCTTCCAAGACAGATTTGTTCGTTCTTTTGGCAGGCCATGGTATATTCAATATTCTTTGCCAACAGCACAATTCGATGGCATAAATTCTTCTTCATTCTTCCTTCTTCATTGTCCAGCTTTCAAAGCATATGAGGTGATTGAAAATACCATGGTTTGGGCTGGGCAAACCTTAGTTCTCAAGGTGACATTTTTGCTTTTCAACACTTTAAAGAGGTCTTTTGCATTCAGTTTGCCCAGTGTAATGCATCTTTTGAATTCTTGACTGCTGCTTCCATGGATGTTGATTGTGAATCCACGTAAAATGAAATCCTTGACAACCTCAATCTTTTCTCCATTTATCATAATATTGCTTATTGGTCCAGTTGTGAGGATTTTCATTTTCTTTACGTTGAGATGTAATCCATACTGAAGGCTGTCGTTCTTGACCTTCCTCAGTAAGTACTTCAAGTCCTCTTCACGTTCAGCAAGCAAGGTTGTGTCATCTGCATATCACAGGTAGTTAATGACTCTTCCTCCAATCCTGAGGCCTGGTTCTTCTCTATATAGTCCACATTCTTGGATTATTTGCTCAGCATAGAGATTGAATAGGTATGGTGAAAGGATACAACCCTGATGCTTACCTTTCCTGACTTTAAACCACGCAGTATCCCCTTGTTCTACTCAAATGACTGCCTCTTGAGCCACGTACAGATTCCTCATGAGCAGGATTAAGGGTTTGAGAATTCCCATTCTCCACAATATTGTCCATAATTTGTTATGATCAACACAGTTGAATGTCTTTGCATAGTCAATAAAACACAGGTAAACATCCTTCTGGTATTCTCTGCTTTCAGCCAGGATCTATCTGACATCAGCAATGATATCCCTGGTTCTACATCCTCTTCTAAATCCAGCTTGAATTTCTGGCAGTTCCCTGTTGGTATACTGTTGCAGCCACTTCTGAGTGATCTTCAGTAAAATTTTGTTTGTGTGTGATATTAATGATATTGTTCGATAATTTACACACTCTGTTGAATCACCTTTCTTGGGAATAGGTAGTTGTCCTGGTAGCTGTCTTCCAAATCTCATGGCATAGATGAGTGAGCATTTCTAGCTCTGAGTCCATTTGTTGAAACTTCTCAGTTGGTATTCCTTCAGTTCCTGGAGCCTTGTTTTTCGCCAATGCCTACAATGCAGCCCGGACTTCTTTCTTCAGTACCATCGATTCCTGATCATACGAGTTCTCTTAGGTGACCCTAAAGTCAGCTGTACTTTAAAGCTCATGGACATAATAGTGATTGATTGTCATTATGAACGTGGGATTTAGAGAAAGATGAACTGAGTTGAAGACAACTCCCTTATTTACTAGCTTTTTGGTCTGGAGCAAAAATATTTTAGTTTCCTTATCTGTAAAACAAGGTTTTCAATAATATGTACTTCGTGAAATTGATGTAAGAAACATAGTTATCTTAGTCCCTGGCTCAAAATATATGTTAGCTGATACAGTTAATTTTATTATTTATCACTAATTTACATTCATTCATGTGCTCATTCTTTAAATACATTATTGATGCCTATGATTTAATCACTTCTGTACTAAATATTAGACACTAGAAATGGTCAGTGCTACACATGCAGGTGGCAGTTGTACCATTTCAGAATGCCGACAGGATTAAGTCCTCCTCAAAAATACACACTTCAATGGAAATAGCTGAAAGCTTCAAATCTCATCATAAATGTTGTACTTCTGGTCTTCCGATATGGTAGTTACCAGTCACAGGTGGCTATTTAAATGTAAAGATAAGTTGATTAATATAAAATAAAAGTAAAAAAAATTAGTTCTTCACTTGTAATATTCATATTTCAAGTGCTCAATAGCTATGTGTTGCTATAGACTTGGACAGGACAGATAGGGAACATTTCCATCATCACAGAAAGTTCTATAGGATTGCAATGGATACCTTCAATTTTTTTTCTCATTAAAGTGCAAAAAAAAAAAAAAACTATGCAAGTAAGTAATTATTCATTATTTATACCTTTTGGTCAAAGTATGTTTAAATCCTTTTCCAAGATCACATTTTGATGGGGAGAAAGGGGAAACAAACAAACAAACATGAAGGCACTGGGGAAAACCTTCTGGATCTCCCCATTTTAAAGATAGTCAACTTTGGTGCTACGCACGCAAACACTCCCACAGCATACAGAATTAAGTCTGTAGATCTGACACTTCTGACAGAAGATTCTCAGTGTTTCCCTGATCCTACCCATCTTAACTAGCACCCCACTGTTTGGCATTACCCAAGGATATTGGTGTGAACTAACCTTGCTTGCAAGGTTAGTTCACAGCCTGAGAATGAATGCTCCTCAGTCAAGATGAGAAATCAATCTCAGAGAGCTTGGTAGTAGTAAGATTGTCTGAAATGCTTCTCTTGCCCTTGTGTTGATTGCTCTCTCACCATATATTAAGAACAGTACAGACCTTGGAAGGCTCCAGATATTACGCTTTTGTAAATTCAGAACTTGCTGCCAAAAATGGACAAAAGTACCATTGCATGCACACACACATATATCCACAAACAAACAAAGAAATCAAACAAATAATAACACCCAAAGAAGCCAGCAACTCTATTTGAACAGATCTTACTTTCCCAATGAAAGCAAAACTCATCACTTCCCGGATTAGAACAGCTGAGACCCATCAACCAACAGAAAACAATTTGTTCAGAGTCAAAGCTGTCACCGGCTATTACCACATGGAACATGAAGAGCCGCTGCAGACCCAGGCTTCCTGATTTGGGCAGGCCTGCTCCCATTTCATTTGACAGCTGTGGACATTGGAATAATACAAAACATAACCTAATCAACAGACTGTGAAAAATCTGAACGCTAAAGACAGATGTTCAACAGCCATCACCACCTTTCATATTTAATTATACTTATGTGGGGAAAAAACAAGGGATAAGTCAACTCCTTTAAGAAGTCTATTTTACCATGAACTTGATGGGTGGGTATGGAGCTCTCAGTCAAACAATGGCCCTCAGATGGTTGAAATCTAAGTTCTGGTGGCACATGAGCCTATACTGTTGGGCCTGTGTTTTACACAACTATCTGCACCCTTCCTGTTATTTTCAAAGGTACCTCACTCACCTTTGGAGTCCTGGTGGTATAGCAGTTAAGAGCTTGGCTGCTAACCAAAATGTCATCAGTTTGAATTCACCAGCCACTCCTTGGAAACCCTATGGATCAGTTCTACTCTGTCCTGTAAAGTCACTATGAGTCTGAATCAACTCTATGGCAAAGGGTTCCTTCACCTTCACTCTTCCTTACCAGACTAGTTTAACATTGTCAAGTTCATACCCAACAGTGACTGAACATAGGTAGCACACACCAATCATTGCCAGACAGACCAAAGGATAAGTCAACTTTTTCCACCTAACCTGAAAACAAACAACAAATAAATTCTGCTTTCTGTACTTTAAATCACTGAAGATCTCAAAGAAATCTCAGAAATGAGAAAAGAAAAGAAAAATACTATATGATCTGCTCCAGTGACTGGTATCAGAAATGGCTTGTAACTTAAGCAGAGGTCACAAGTTACCTGTCTACAGACAGCAGGCAGGTAAATCAAATAAGTGAAGGGTAGCTATCTTAGCTTCCATGTTAGGGGCCCAAGAGGGAGTTTTGGAGACTGTAGCAATGTGAAAGAATCCATGCCTGGTCTAAAGGGAGCTGTAGTGCTTCAGTCCAGACTATACCACTCGGGAATGTAGTCCTGGTGTAGATGCTCTGATTTTCTTTTTTTCTTTTGAAAGAAGCTACAAATGTAGCATTTTATATAAAATCTAGTTTTTAAATGCTGTCAATTAATTATAATTTTTCATTACATGGGCCCAAGGTATGGGGGGCCAAACAAAACATGTACAGTCTGCATATAACTCCAATGTTGCAAGCTTTGACTTGAGTTCAGAATTACTAAAGTTGACAAATTAATGTTGTTTCTCATCAGAGGTACAGATGAAAGGAGCCTTATGTTTCTGAAAAGCAGGAAGGATCAGTGAAAAAAGTGACTGAGCCCAAATTGTGAAGATTGATATTCTGCCAGCTCTTTCACTTATAAGCTGAATGAGTTTGAGCAAGTCACGTAGTCAGAATCTTAGTTTCCTCCTGTTTGAATTGAGGTCTCACCTGCCATCTCTATTTTACCTGATTGTTTTTGGAACATCAAATAGTGCACATACAAGTGTTCCCCTTTCGCAAAGGAATTATCTATCATTAATTTTTCAGCAGTGATTTGCTAATAAAAGCAACTGTTGTTTATCATTCATGCTACTCTTTATCTTTCTGGAGGAAGGAAAAAAGTGTGTCTTAATTCCTAGTGCTCCTTTAACAGAAATACCACAAGTGGGTGGCTTTAAGAAACGAAAATTTATTTTCTCACAGTTTAGGAGGCTAGAAGTCCAAATTAAAGGTGCCAGCTCTACGGGAAGGCTTTCTATCTGTCAGTTCTGAGGAAAGTCCTTGTTCCTTGGTTCCTTGGTGATCTTCATGTGGTATGGTATCTTCCCCCGTTTCTCTTGCTTGCTTGTTTATTATTTTATATTTCAAAAGAGATTGACTTAATACACACTCTACATTAATACTTCCATTAACATAACAAAAACCCATTCCCAAATGGTATTATAACCATAGGTACAGGGGTTAGAATTTACAACGCATATTTTGGGAGGACACAATTCCATCCATAACAAGGTGTGTCTTGGGTACTAATACATGTAATCTAAATGACACCACAAGAATTGATCAAAATGAATGTCCATCAGTGGATGAATGGATAAGTAAAATGTAGCTCATAGATACAATGGAATACTACTCAGCCAGTAGGAGAATCTAACTACTGACACACGCTACAACACGGATTAACCTTGAAGACAATATGCTGAGTGCAATAAGTCAATCACAAAAGGACAAATATTATATGATCGTACTTACATAAAATGACAAGAATAGCCAAAATCATAGAGACCAAAGTTTACTAGTGGCTACAAGGGGTAGAAGGGGAGCCACTGTTTGGAAAGCAATGAGTTTCTGTCCTTGGGAAATGGGAAATTTGGCATCGATTAAGGGTAATGTTTGCACAAAGGATTAATATAACTGATATTACTAAGCTGCATACCTGAAAAGCATTGAATTGGCAAATATAGTGTTATATGTCTTTTTTATTAAAAAAGGGCGGGGGGCAGCTGCTGTGGCTGCTTATGCATAACCAAACACCTCACTGGATTTTTGTTGTTGTTGTTAGTTTGGAGGTTTATGGTCATGGTTTCAAGGGACATCCCAATCAATTAGCCAATTATTGTTTCTTAGTATTTCTGTTCTAACTCCCAGTTTATTGCATAGTGACTAGGGTCTTAAAAGCTAGCAGGCAGCCATCCAAGGTACAACAACAGGTCTCCTTTCACCCAAAGCAACAGAGGAAGTAGGAGAGTCAGGAATTGGATGAGTATATCAAATAAAAAATCTGATTTCCTCCATGAACAACTGCTTCCTCTGCCATGAGAACAGAACTGGATGGTGCCCAGTTACCATTTACCAAACATTTTGATCAAAGATTCTACAGTAGACTCCTAATCATAAGGGGGGAAATGCAGAACAGAATTTTAAATTCTTAATGGAATCCAGAATTTCTGGAGCCATTGGGGCTGGATGAGCCTCTGAAACTACTGTGCTGAGATAATCTCCAAACTTTAAACCTTAATCCAAGACTATCCCCTGAAATTTTCTTTGAACCAAAAAAATAACTTAATTAGTAAAGTACACCTACTTTGAGCATTGTGTTCCTTTAAAGAATGATCTGTGTGAAATCAAATTGATGATTGCAACGCAAAAGATTGGATGATTTCTTAGTCATCTAGTGCTGCTATAACTGAAATACCACAAGTGGATAGCTTTAGCAAAGAGAAATTTATTTTCTCACTGTCTACTAGGCTACAAGTCCAAATTCAGGGTGTCAACTCCAGGGGAGGGCTTTCTTTCTCTGTTGGCTCTGGAGGAAAGTCTTTGTCATCAGTCTTCCCTTGGTCTGGCAGCATCTCAGCACAGGTACATCAGATTCCAAGGATGTGCTCTGCTCCTGGCACTACTTTTTTGGTGGTATGAGGCCCCCATGTCTCTCTGTTCTTTTCTTTCTTTTATATCTCTTAAAACACTGTCCAATCTTGTAGACCTCATCAATATAACTGCTGCTAATCCATCTTATGGGTAATCCATCTTATTACAACATAGTGAGAGGATTTACAACACATAGGGAAATCACATCAGATGATAAAATGGTAGACAATCATACAATCAGACAAGGGAATCATGACCTAGCCAAGCTGGTAGATATTTTGGGGGGACACAATTCAATCCATGACAGATGGGGAGCTTAGGGGGCAGCGAGTTTAGATAATGGTGGTGGAATAATGTGGAAAAGGATATTGAGAACAGGAGCACAACTTAAAGAATCTAACCTATGTCACTGAATTGTACATGTAGAAGTTGAAATGGTATATCTTAGTCTGTGTATACTTTCATCAATAATAATAATAAAAATGTATACATATGATTCTACAATTAATTTAAGTAATTCCACTGGAGGAAACTCACTCTTACAGGCCTTCGTTTAACTGTTTGTAAAATTGAATAATGATACTCACGTTCCTACTTAGAGAAATATTTTGAGGCTAAAATTAGCTAAAATGTATTTAAAAATTAAACTCAGTAAAAATACCAAGGGGCGTTTTCATCTTTGATTATGATTATTAACTACTATTTTTCTTCTACAGGTGTTTGTTATCTACAAAAAAAAGAAATGATCTGATCATTATACTATTAATATAATTATTAATAGTATAATGATCAGATTTTTACTATACATAAAACTATTGCATAGCTAAAAAAATGCAGCATATTGAATAAAATATCTTTAGAAGGTATGTGATGGGCCCAAGTGATGGGGGCCCTGCTATGATCCAGCACCCTCCTCCTTTTTTTTTTTTGTGAAGAGTGACCCAACATTATTTGGGGCAGAAACATTCCCAGCCCCAGGCTCATCAGTTTTTCCCAAAGTCCCTTGCAGCATGGGGTGGGCATATAACAGTGCATGCTGAGACAGAGAAGCAAAGTCCACGGGGGTTATAAGAAGCTTTTTCTTTGTCTCTGAAAGGAAACAGAAGAGGTTGGGCCATTCATTCTCCTCATTTCTACCTGGAACACAGACACCGTGTCTGCAGCACCAGCTGAGGTGACAAGAATAGGGAAAGGCCAGGAGAACTGCAGATTGGCTGTCAGTGACGTTGTCAAAGGAGGGAACCAGTGCTGGCAGATGACTCAGTCCACATTGCTTTTTGTGTAAGAAATATCTCCCACCTGTTTAAGTCTCTCTAAATTGACTTTCTGAATCTTACCACAAAACACAGTTCTAATTTATGAGGAAAAAGGTATTGTTATCTTTATTTTTTTTTAAATGTTGAAACAAAGGCAAAAAGGAATCAACACCTTATTCAATGGCACCCAGCACACTGATAGGAAAATCAGTCTGTGTGATTCCCAATTCCATGCTGTTAACCCCAAAAACCAAACCAAACCTGCTGTCTTCAAGTCAATTCCAACTCACAGAGACCCCATAGAACAGAGTAGAATTGCCCCACAGAGTTTTCAACGTTGTAATCTTACAGAAGCAGACTATCACACTTTTCTTCTGTGAAACAGCAGGTAGGTGTGGACCATGGACCTTTTAGTTAGCAACCTGGCACTTAACCACTGTGACACCAGGGCTCCTTCTGTTAACCCTTATGCTACAAGAAAATGAGAGCCCTTGGTTTGAACAATGAAGTGAGAAGTCACCAATCTTTCTGGGAAACAATTCTTCCATGTATAAAATAGAGATTATAACAAACACTTCACTCATTTTTTATAAGGACCAATGGACAAATTTATATAAAAAGTATTTTATAAAAACCAAAAAGGACAGTATAAATTAAATGGTAATTATAATTATTAATGCAGATTTAAAACTTCATAGATTCTATTGACCATAAGGTATGATTTTAGAACATTAGCTACCATGTTCCCTAAACATTCCACCCACGGAATGCCAGTGATGGATGAGTACTTTTCAAAGTTTTCTCCAAAAAAGTCAGAGTTGACCCAATACCTTTCTATTCTGAAGTATCCCCCTTGGTAGTTATTTCCAATGGAAGATACTTTCTTTGGCTTTTTGCAAATCTGAGGACCAGTCAAAATGTCTCAGCATTGTCTTGTTAGCCTTCTTAGGATCACAAGAGGTTTGAGAACCCTTGAGTTTCACAGGAGATACAAAGATATTTGGCAGTAGAAAATACACAGGATAACTGACTGAATAACCACACCATCAAGCAGGAGCTCTAAAATAAATTCTGATGCTAAAATACTCAAGGGCCAGTGAGGATGTTGATACTGAATACTGGTGGATGGAGGAAAGGGATAGGGTGAGGGCATAGAGACTCAGCATCCTCTAATGTCAGCATTTATAAGTAAGCTAAATACTTATCATGTTTCATTTAATTCTCACAAAAGTTAAGAGAGGTAGGCATCATTACCCCAGTTTTGCAAAGAGGCTTTTAAGAAGCTGAATCTATACAGCTTTTAAGAAGCATACTGAGAATGTCAATTTAGGTTGCCTGAATTCACACCACTGTCTCAACAACTAAGGTACAGTGTTTCATTTCCAATAGCTTCACAGATATAGGTCAACTGCTGCCAGATGTCCATGGACTTACAGAGTGTGATCCTTAAGGTTATATGCCAGCTTGTCTGGGCCATGATTCTCAGTGGTTTGGCAGTTATGCTGTAGTTTGGCAATCATATAATGATGTGATCACCTCCGTGATGATATCTGATATAATGTGATTACCTCCATGATGGAATCTGCTGTGAGTAGCCAATTGGTTGAAAGAGAAATTCCATGGGGGTGTGACCTGTATCCGATATAAATGGACTTTCTGGCAAGGCTCGTGGGCTTTTGCTCATGCTGCATCCTACAGCTGGCTCCCGTTAGCTTACCTGTCATCTCAGCTGACAATCTTAGGATTCATTGGTCTTTGAAGCCTGTGAGCCAGAGCCTTGCTGTCTGACTTGCCAATCTTTAGTTCACCAGCCCCTGTGGCTATGTGAATCAGGAGAAGCCTCCACCCTGACCCCCGTTCCAGCCTCTACAACCACATAAGTCGTTTCCTTAATATACATCTGGTTTCGCTTCTCTAGGGAGCCCAGTCTAAGACACTGAAACTTATGGAGTGTCCTTATAAGAATCAGCAGATGTAGATACAAATGGGGAGATCTTGCCCTATGAGACAACTGCATGTCTAAGATTTCTATACTGTTTTCAGATGAAGACACCTCATAAATATTGACTGAAATGAGTATAAACAGGCAGATGTGTCAATATACAAAATTACAGTAGTGTAACTATTAAAAGCTCAGGCCCTAGATTCACTCTATTTGGGATAGCATCAGATTCTGTCACTTACTAACTGTGTGACCTCGGGCATTCATTGAAAATCACTTTGCTTCAGTTTTCTCATCGTTAAAATGGTTATAGCATTGACTCTTAGACTGGTTGTAAGGGTTAAAAAAGTTAGTGAATTTTTGCCATTATCTTTAGGGGTAACTTTATACTGCTAGATAATCACTGTGTTTATTTGGAGTCTAACTCTACTCTAATTTAGAGGCTAATGACTGCAAAAAGGCAGAAATAAAGTGAACTCTAGAAATTATATGCATATCATTTCTAAATAAATTTTAATAATTCATCTTATCAGAAGCTGTTCTTGAGAAATATAAATTAGATGGATTTAAAATGAAAGATTTAAGATGTATGGAAAGGTACAAGAGAGCACGTAAATGATGTGAATGTATGTCGTACAGAAGACAGCTTGGATAGGTGGCTGCTCAGGTGATCATCTTCTCTATAAGAGCTGTCCTAACCACCTACAGTAAAATAGGCAACCAGATTTAAACCACATAAACCCATCTCCCTTGCCACAGCACATTGAACTATTGATCCAGTTTGACCAAACAGATTGTGTCTCCCAGGAAGTAAGGACTGGAACAGAGAGAATATAGGCAATCTTTTTTTTTTGTCAGACAAACGAACAGGGAAACTGTACAGTATCAGGGCTGGGGCAATCTGGTACATGCTGAACCAGAAAAGCAGAAAAAGCAGGTCTGTAGAAAGAGAAGAAAAAATAGAACTCATACCTGAAGCCAGGCAGCTGAGTTCAAATCAAGACTCTGATATTTTTTAATTTATCGCTTTAGGGGACATTGAGGAAGTTACTTAACTTCTATCTGATTCAGTTTCCTCTTTCACAGGGTACTGTGATAATTGAATAAGGCCAGGGCCGATATGAGTTGTGTTTTTTTTTTTTGTTTTTATGTATGTAAGCACTGGGTGCCTGGGACATGGTGCATGCTCTATAAATGTGATACCTCCAATTATGACTATCTTCTCAAACATCACTGTTGTTATACGTCAGCAAGTAAGAAGGGGTGGGAGGGCACTCAATCCCTGATAACTTTCTTAATTTCTTGGTCTGGTCCTGCATAAGGGGACTGTGGTTTAGGAGTCCTTGAAATATCCCTGTACCCTTCCAATGCATTATCTTTTCCCTCCGTTAATGATGGTTTGAATGTTTCAGTCTCTTGCAAACACATAATAATCCCTTACAAAGGAACACCAGTTTGTGCTGCCCTTTGGGATGGCTTAAACAAACTGTTCTTGACATTTGGGTGAACAATTCAGTATTAAGTATACCCACGCTCCCTTGCACTGCACCTACCCCAGAAATAAAGGCTGTTATTGGATACATACAGACATTTTGCAGTGCTCTATCAGAACAGTAATAATCAAAGGGAGCGCTAGGCATGAGGGTGATATGAAACTCACACATCATAAAGATGCCTTCAAATTATTATTATAATCTACATCTAAAGTCATTTCTGTTTCATAGCTCCCTCTAGTAAAAAAATAAAACTCATAATTCAGTTAGGTAGTTTCTAGATGTGGTTGATATTGAAAGAAATTCAAAACATATTCCCTAAGACCCTCTTATGGGTAAGACTGACATAATCATAAAAAATATAAATGCTATTAAATAGACTATAAATTTCAAAATGATACAGGAATGCAATAACCAGCCAGAGATTTGAAGGAAATAATAAAAGCAAACGAAAGTCAAATAGAATCTGGCTTCCCCCTACCCCCAGCAGAGATAATGCCAAAGCCAAAAGATGCTGATCAACGAGTTTCTGCAATGTGGCCTTGCTCAATTAAAGACTTAGTGTTTCAGAGAGGGCTGGATAAAGTGCTACAGGGGCAGCCAAACCGCAGTGCTCATAAATCATTAGGAATTTAAATAAAAGCATTCCAAAATAGATATATTATTTGTTTGTATCCAAAATAAATGCACTTTGTTAGAACTAGAAGACAATCCATGTTTGTAAAATATGCAAACTCATCCCATAAATCTAAATCAGGGATAATTTCTGGCTTTGCAGCTATCTGGTAATGTGCAAGGCATTACAAAATGAGATTTTGGAGAACAAGTAATAAAATCAATTAAGAAAGTTCAGTCTTTACTGTAAAACCTAACTAAGCAAATATAAACCAAAGTTCTTTGTAAAATCCTCAGAGATGAGCTGATCATTGCATTTGCAGCCCTACTATTAAAAGCATTTATTTCATTGCAGGTACTTCACCACACCACCCGGAAGTACACCTTGGCCGGAATTTAATTTTTTTTTTTTTTTACCTAAGCTAAGCAATATTGTAATGAGTGACACAATGCTTTTTCAAAGAAATCACTATAAAACATGCTGCTGTGTTAATGATATAGCATTCACCAGCCATGCCCACCACTGAATACAATGGTCCAAGGGTCAATGGTACCTTAAATTTCTGCCCTGTTGCCTCTGAGATTCCATCTCCAGTTATATCTTTCTATAACGTAAGGGGTTTCTAGATGTGGTTGATATTGAAAAAAACCCTCTCATGGGTAAGACTGACATAATCTGTTATGAATTGAATTGTGTCCCCCAAAAATGTGTGTCAACTTGGCTGGGCCATGATACCCATATTGTGTAATTGTCTACCATTTTGTCATCTGATGTGATTTTCTTATGTGCTGTAAAAACTACATCTACGATGTAAATGAGGCAGGTTTAGAGGCAGTTATGTTAATGAGGCAGGACTCAATCTACAAGATCAGGTTGTGTTTTAAGCCAATCTCTTTTGATTTATAAAACAGAAGCCAGCAGGGAGACGGGGGACCTCATACCACCAAGAAAGCAGTGCCAGGAGCAGAGCGTGTCCTTTGGACCTGAGGTTCCTGTGCTGAGGAGCTCCAGTCCAGGGGAAGATTGATGACAAGAACCTTCCTCCAGAGCTGACAGAGAGAGAAAGACTTCCCTGGGAGCTGACATACTGAATTTGGACTTAGCCTACTGAACTGTGAGAAAATAAATTTCTCTTTGTGGTATTTTTGTTATAGCAGCACTAGGTGACTAAGACATAATCATAAAAAAAATAAAAATACTATTAAATGGACCATAAATTTCAAAATGATACTGGAATGCAATATCCAAACTGCCCCACCAAACTCCCATTGTCCTTGTTTAATATCTTAGTTAGCTAGTGCTATTGTAACAGAAATACCACAATTTGTGGTCCACAAGTGGGTATAGAAATTTATTTTCTTACAGTTTAGGGGGCTAGAAGTCTGATTAAGGGAACTGGCTCTAGGGGAATCGTATCTGTCTCTGTTGTTTCTGGGGGAAGGTCCCTGTCTCAGTTTTTCTAGCCCTGGCATTCCTTACTTCTTTGGCAACCTCAACATGATATCTACCATTCGACTGTTTGTGCTTGCCTGTTACTGTCCCTAATCTATTCCTTTTATAACTCAAAACTGATTATGTTCAAGACACACCTTACATGGATATGGATTTATTAACATGAAAAAGAAAACCCTATTCCCAAGTGGAATTACATCCACAGGTATAAATAAAAAAAAAAAAAAATAGGGGTTAGAATTTTAACATATATGTTTAGGGGACACAATTCAATCCATAGCACTTAATAAACTTTACTTTGTTTAGAACCTGGTACATCCAGTCCCAAGGAATGAATCATACAATCCATTTCTTTGTGCCAGACTTTTACTTTCTAGCCTCTCTTCTTGCAGGAATGGGTGAGCACATGACCATTTCTGGTCCATTAGACTTAAGGGGAAATCTTTATAAGAAGTAGGAGGGCTACTGTTAGGACAAAAAGTCCTTCCAATTAATGTTGCTTCCACCATCTGCTTTCAACAGTGATCATGCATAGGGCAGAAATGATACTTGAGGATCACTGAGTCCTTGTTGTCATTACTAAGCTGCTGACCCAATCCTGGAAAAGCTACCCCCAGACTACTTAACCAAAGAGATGTTAAATATATATATTGTTAAACCACTGTTTCTTGGGCATTCCTTCACTTTGCTCCAAATGCATGTTATTACTTATTAATGCAGCGTCTTCCTTTGTCCTCACAACTCCCATTGTGCTAGGCTTGCAATGAAACCAACAGACCTGCAGGCTGAAAATAAAATTGGACATTTATTCATCTTCCTGGGCAGTATCTGTAACATGCATTATCTCTTTTACTTTACACCAAACCCTATGAGGTGGGTAGTACAAGTCTACAGAGAAGAAACTGAAGCATAGAAATATTGAGTAACTTGCCTCCAATCACACAACTAGTAAGTGGAAAGGCTAGATTTTGAGTCTGAACAAGTGTTCAGAGTTCTGGCTCTAAAGTTATTCCTCTTCTCCCTCCTAAGTTCCATCAATATTTCAGTTTTTGAGAATCAGATCTCAGCTTGCTGCCACAAAGGAAAAGGAAGTCTGAGATAACTATAAAATGGCTAACGATAACCAAAGAAAAGTATAATACTTTTTTCCCCCCTAGTATAATTCTGCATGGGAGTTGTTGGGGCTGCAGATTTAATGGCTATATCTCCACTGTTGTCTCAGGTACGAAATTGGTCATAAATTCTCACAAATGCAGTCTTCTGTTTAGACTGGTAAAATATCTGACATTAAGAATGCTTTTAGTTGGTGATCTCCTACACATAAGAATGAATCTGGAATCTGACACCATTCTCCTCGCATGCAGGATGGTACCTCTGGCTGAGGCGTCTGCATGTTTGAATGCTCAGAGCATGGTTCACATGGAATCCTGTCCTTCTGGCTTGGCTGCGAAAACTTGATATTTCGAATACAAGACTAAGATAGTCGTGGTAAAGCCTAAAGATGAGAAGCATAGGTAAGCCCCTATGACCTCTCAGAAGGCAAATGAAGACTGGAAGCAATGGCTGGGAATTCCCTGAGAGTGCACGCAGAGAGAAGCAAGACAAGAGACGGTAAAGCATTGGAGATGAGAGGCAAAGGCAAAAGCCTGCTTTGGCTTCTTCTGTAAAGCAATCCATGTAAACAGTCAACGGTAGGAATAGTGCCCAATACTGTAACATTATTGGGGTTTTTAATAACAAACCAAAACCAAAACCCACTTCCGTCGAGTCAATTCTGACTCATAGAGACCCTATAGGACAGAGTAGAACTGCCCCGTAGAGTTTCCAAGAAGCACCTGGTGGATTCAAACTGCTGGCCTTTTTAGTTAGCTGCTGTAGCACTTAACCACTATGCCACCAGGGTTTCCTTTAATAACAGGGGTTTATTAAATGTGAGATCTAATAAATACAAGATACCTGAAGCCTACCTAAGAGTGTATGCTTCTTGCTTCTCCTCTACTCCTGCATCAGTTTCCATCTAGAAGCACCACCTCCAATGTTAGGGTAAAAGTAGTTGAAGATGGCTCAAATATGGTGCAATTCTTTGATGCAGTCAAAGCTGCTTTCAATTATAAGTCCATTTTCAAACTTTTTGACTTGTGTCTAAAGCTGGGCTCTCTAGAGAAGCAAAACCAGTGGCGTATATATATATATATATACCAAAATCAAACCAAACCCAGTGCCATCGAGTTGATTCTGACTCATAGCGACCCTGTAGCAACTCTATAGGACAGAGTAGAACTGCCCCATAGAGTTTCCAAGAAGCGCCTGGCAGATTCGAACAGCTGACCCTTTGGTTAGCAGCTATAGTGCTTAACCACTATGCCACCATGGTTTCCATATACCAAAACCCAAACCAAACCGACTGCCATTGAGTCAATTCCAACTCATAGCAACCCTACAGGACAGGATAGAACTGCCCCATAGAGTTTCCAAGGAGCACCTGGTGGATTTGAACTGTCAACCCTTTGGTTAGCAGCTGTAGCACTTAACCACTTCGCCACCAGGGTTTCCTATATATATACACACACATATATATACATATACATATGTATATACACACACACACATATATGTAGAGAGAGATTTATAACAAGGAAATGGCTCACAGGGTTGTAGAGGCTGGCAAGTTCCAAGCGGGTCAGGTGGCAGACTGGAGGTTTCTCCTGACTCACATAGCTGCATGGGCTGAGGAACCCAAGAACCAGGGGTTAGATGATGACATGCCAGATGCGGGATCCAGAGCAAGCAAAAGCCAGTGAACTTTGCCAGAATGTCCATATATATTGAATGCAGGCCATGCCCTTGAGGAAAAATCCTCTTACAATTGATTGGCTGCTCTTAGCAGATCTCATCATGGAGGTGATTACATTATGGAAGAGCAATCAGTCCACTGTCTGCCAAATTCCATCATTATACAACTGCCCAACTACTGAGAATCCAAGCAGACACATAACCTTAACCATCACAACTTGTTTATGGGATGCTCAGTATGCTAGGGCTTATGAAAAGATTTTCTTATATAGATGAGGAAATTGAGGATCAAAATGCTGACGGCTTTCCTAATGGTTACCCAGTTACATACTGTGCAGATGGGATCCAAGTTAGTCATTCTGGTTTGCCTTCACCTCACTCCCAAGAATCCTCATATATTTTTCTCCTATTCTGAATTTATTTTTTCATCCTTCTTGCTTGATCTCAAGTAGATCTACCCAGTGCTTGTCAGAAATAAATGCCCTTCCCCTAGAAGGGCTCCTGGATGGTGTGAACAGTTTGCGCTGCATTACTAACTGTAAGATTGTTGGTTTAAACCCCACAAGCAGCACTGCAGGAGAAAGGCCTGGTGATCTACTTCCTTAAAGATTACAGCCAAAAAAAAAAAAAAAAAACCTATGAAGCAGTCCTGCTCTGTAGCACACGGAGCTCTTATGGGCTGGATTCAACTTGATGGTAATTTTTTAGGGGGGTTATCCCAGAAGGAAACACTGGGGAAGGGGTCAGTGGAACCAGGAAATAACCATGTGCCTTCCAGCCCCATTAATAACTCCATTTCTGGGGCTTCTGGGTCAAAATTAGCAGCTGAAAATTATTCTTCTGCAGCTAGAAAATCACCTGAGGGAAGAGGTATTTTTCAAATCTAGTATTTCATGGCATTAGATCATACTGTTACTGAGAGAAAAGGCAACTTTTTGCCCCAGGTCATTACAGCAGCAATACCTACACTGGTTCCTAGAATCACACCTGTTTTAAAACAGGTCGGAAGTACCACTGGCTACCGAAGGAATAATAGCGTTACCTGACTTTCTAAAACACACAGTAACGTTTCTAGGGAGGGGAAAAAAAACACCTTAAATCCTGGGAGACAGTAACTGTAGAAAAGGCATTCTAGCAAAGGATAAACTGTTGTCATCTTTTTTTTTAGGTTGTTGTTATTGTTAGGTGCTGTCAAGTGGATTTTGACTCAAAGTGATCCCATGTTACAGGCTAGAACTGCCTCATAGGGCTTCCTAGACAGCAATCTTTAAGGACGCGGACTACCAGGTCTTTCTCCTGCGGAGCCACTGGGCGGATTAAAACAGCTACCTTTTCTTAGGGGTGCATTAAATATTTCCGTTCCACCCCCACCAGAGCGCGTAGTGGGAGATGTGTGTTGTAAATAACACCACTTCACAAATCCCTTTCGATCTGCAGATGTGCGTACAGCTTCAGAAGTTCTAGCTGCTCAGGTTTGTGCTCCCACCCAGGATAAATCACTGCAGAGGGCCATTTCCCAGCAGGGGGCTGTTAATTAGTCTTAAAGGCTCCTGCAGCTCCTCTAGTGCTTCAAGGAAGTACACAAGCCACAGCCATATACAAAACTTTTTTTTTTTTTTACGGTCAGCGCAGACTGAGATTTTATGAGCTTCCCATGGTTGTATGAAAGTTAAGCTATATGCAAATGTGCAAAGAGAAGGCTGTTAAAATTGACTGGGATAAATGTTTTGTTTATCTCGTGGCTGGAATGCAGCGGAACTCCACCGAAGCGGATGAGAAGGGAGACAAAGTGCCAGGTGCGTTAGGCTGCAAGGCCGTGGGCAGGGGGCGCTGCTCTGTGGCGCCAGGCTCATCCAGCTTCCCCAGCCCAGCTAAGTGCTTCCGTCTGTACTCCCAGAAAGCAGCATTTATCTCTAACATAGTAGACTATGTCTAGGGATAAAAAGTTTAAGAATTTTAGCATCTTAGAACCGATAGGGAGCCTAGAGAAAGGAGCTTTATTTTGTTACACATAAAGAAAACCGAGATTCCCAAGAGCTGACCTCAAAGCAGTCCTGACTGCCCTCAGCACTGCATAGGAGAGCCAGCAGAGCCCCGAGAGATGATTATTCAGCACGGCCCAAAACACCAATTGGACTTGATTTCCAGTTTAACAAATATGCAGTAATCATCTGCTAGGTACAAGGGACTGTGTTTTGAATATTGAGAGCTCTGAACAATCTCAGCTCTCAAAGAACTTATAGATCAGTTTATCTTCTTGCCATGATAAAATGCTGTTTCCTTGTGAGGTCATATAATGGGGTTTTTTTTTTTTGGTCTTTTTTTTTTTTTTTCTTCCACATCTCAATAAGACAACGTCTGAAATTCCCCAGAGGGTGGGCAGTAATATCCTAACAGCTGATGTATGGTGAGTGTGCTGCATGCGCAATGTGGCAGTAAGAGTATACAAGGGATATATCCATGAATCGCCCCTCAGTACCCCCAAAACACTTGGAATGGGCACAATAATTATCATTCCCATCTTGCAGAGAGGGCAACTGAAGCACGGAGAGTTTAAGTGCCTGGTCAAGTGAGTGGCAGAAATGTACATTGAACCCTCATTTTTTGACTTCAGGCTATGAGTTCTTTACTGCTGTAACATTGCCTCTCGTAATAAGCTACAACTTGTGTGCTGGGTAAAGACTCTTTGTCCAAGAATCCTTAAACCACTACATGATCATGCCAACAGTCCCGAGATCTGAAAGAATAGTACAATTCTAGATCCTTTAGATTAAAAAATATATATGTATAGATTTATTAAAACACCTATAAAGTAGATAACTAAATGCAAAAACAACAGATACTACCATCCACCTTTGAGCCAACACATGAAATAGAGTATCTCACATATTCCCACAGCTACTGTTACCCAATTTACAGCCACCCCTTACACCAGCCTGCTTTCCCTCTGGCAAATCCTCCTAAGATTCCTGCTTCTTTGTTGCTCATATGGCCTCCCCCAAGTCCCCAAACTGACTTCTTTTTCACAGGTATGGTTATATAGCTTATCTCCTTAGGGCGTGTCAGACAACTTAGAGGACTCAGTTCTTCCACGTAATGTAAAAACCGACTCTAAATTTCTCCAGTTACATAAAGTTTCCCCTTTGTATCTCCTTCCTCTGCAGAAGCGGACAGCCATTTCTCTATCCCATTCTCGTCTGCATGGATATCACTAGTGATTTACCTGTCTTACCTAGCATTTTTCTATTACACTTTTAAGATCACAGAGGCAAGATTTTCAGGGTTACCAGATGAAATTTTTTTTTAAATATTAAACATATGTAGTATATTTAAAACCATTTTTTTTTTTTTTCTAAATTCCTATGATGATCAGTGAAGGTTAAGTCAAAGCGAAGGGAAGAAAGGTGTGGTCTCTTACGACCCAGGCCAGGTGATAGCATGCAGGGCCCAATGTCGTAGATCAGTGGCCGATAAACCATTTCCCTTGGCTTCCACAAATCTTCGTGGGGAAGGCTTGGTTATTTAGTAAAGGTGGTAGGAAAAATTGACTCTTGGAATAATCAAGTTGCTTCATGCAGAGGGACACATAAATTCCTGAGAATTTAAGGTGTTGCTTCAAAAACTGAAAATATGAAAAGGCACAATAATGCCTCATGAAACATTCCACTGAGGTCTTTGATTGAGAATGATGAGCTCACCCAGATAAAAAAAGGGAATTAAAAATCTTAACTCAGGAATATTTTTAAAATAGACAGTAAACAAAGAAATAATTTCATTAATAAAAAAGGTGTCCTTGAAAATAAAAAAGAAAAGCACTAACCCAATAATAGGAGAATGGAATATGAACAGGAACAAATGTTAAAAAAGAAAAGGAAAAAGAAAGAAATAGAATACAATATGGTTAGCAACCATATTGTGTTAAATAGTGAAAGACTATTTAACTTCTCCAGCAAATCAGAAAGACATTTTAAAACAAGTAGGTACTCTGCTTCTGCTATCAGATTGTCTCAAGGTTGATGACAGTACAGTGAGGCAGCCTTTTTTCAAATACTTCTTTTGGGAGAAAAAAAATAGCACAGTGTTCCATGTAAATCAGTTTGGCTATGTGTTTCAAGATCATTAAACATATTTCCACTGTTTGACCAAATAATTCCATTTCTAAGACTTTATCCTGAAAATAATCTTTTAAATGTTAAAATGATGTACATAATGATGCTCATCACAATATTTGTAATAGAAAAAAAAAGCGCTCTACACGTCCAATGAGAGCAGAATGGTTGTTTTACTTCAGAACGTTCATATGAAGAAATGTAGTTACTTTTGCTCTCAAAGAACACTGCAGGAATGAGAAAAAACGCTCATGCTGAATAGTCAGTTATTAAAAGGGCAGATAAATAAAAATATTATGAGTGATTTGGGGTTAGGGAACGAAGAAAATGTTCGGTCCTATTTCTTCCTTTTATTTATTTCTGGGAGGTGGGTGGTTAAGACAAGAACTTTGGAGAATTTGAATATTACGTTACAAACCTTTGACTAATGCAAAGGAAATATAGCAAAGGTAGAGACTTGTGAAGCATAATGCAATCTGTTCTGCTGAGAACATGTTGCTTGCTTAGACTTGACTGAAATGTTGACAAGTTATTGCAGAAAGTAATATATACGCATAAACTCTAGTAATTAGATTGTGAATCTTCTGTCTAGAATAAGGAATATGCCCCTTTCAGATAAGTGGATCAAGAGAAGTTGAATATGAAGATGGCAGGGCCAGATGACTGAATGGTGGCCCTTGCCTCAGACTGTGCAACCAAACCAGGGTCACCACCAGTCACACGTGTTCAGCGGTGCAATTATGTGAATGAGAAAAAGCTACCACGTCCTCTAGACAAAATCCCTGGGTGATAAAAATGGTGCACTGAAGAAAGGTCTGGTGATCAGCTTCTGAAAATCAGCCACTGAAAACCCTATGGAGCACAGTTCTACTCTGACACACGTGGGATTATCAGGAGTAGGGACTGACTCCACAGCACCTGATCTTTTGGTTTCCTCTAGACACTTTACCTCCAGAAAAGACACAAATCTGCTTTAACTAAAAAAGCAAATAGAAACCCTGGTGGCGTAGTGGTTAAGTGCTACAGCTGCTAACCAAGAGGTAGGTCGGCAGTTCGGATCTGCCAGGCGCTCCTTGGAAACTCTATGGGGCAGTTCTACTCTGTCTTATAGGGTCGCTATGAGTCGGAATCGACTCGATGGCAGTGGGTTTGGTTTTGGTTTTTGGTTATAGTTGCAGCGTACAACCAATGTTATTACACAATGGCCCTGAACCATGTTACATGGTGACAAAGTGACTCAGACTACTATCCAAGAAGATCACAGGGAGCTTGGATGAAGAATCCAGAAGCGGTTGGTGTGGGACAGTCAGCAAGGGATGAACTGAGAAGAAGTCATGCCCCTACCTCCTACCCCACATTTAGACGAGCAGGAATATGATCATGTCCTATCCTGTGCACCGGTCCAGAGGCCCTGTGATGAGCGAAGGTGTGATAGCATGAGATAAACAGGAGAACTCAGCACATGCTTCAGAAATGGGGCCGCTTACATGGAACAATGCTCCAGTTACAAAATTGGGAAGAAAATTCCTCTCTTGCGAGTTTGTTGTTAGGAGCAAATGTCTACGTTCATGCATATGCATATATTACTTGGCAAATGATAGATGCTTAAAATTATAATAGCTTCATCACACTAATATTTTAGCAAATGCTGAAGAAACTCTTACTGACGCTTAAAGATTCTTTGTTTTGTGTTAGGAGGAGCAAGGCAGACAAGAGATTCAGCCCTGTAACAATTCTAGTTCCACCATTAGTACCGAAACCAAACCAAACCCATTCCCATCAAGTCGATTCCAACTCACAGTGACCCCATAGGACAGAGTGGAACTGCCCCGTAGAGTTTCCAAGGAGTACCTGGTGGATTCAAACTGCCAACCTTTTGGTTAGCAGCCATAGCACTTAGCCACTACTCCATAAAAAACAAGTGACAGGTTAAATCTCAAACTCTCTGGATTTCTGTTTCCTCATACTTAATATTGAAATAAGGTAATACCACCAGTTCTCAATAAAAAATAAGATCCCATCTACAGAATGACTCTACACACTCAAGAGAGCCACAAAAACGCAAGGGATATTACTATGTGCCTTTACGTGTGTTTTATGTTTTTTCTTCACCTTTCTGTTTCTCTGTTTTCATTAGCAGTAAACACCTCTTGAAACCTGAAAGGAGCTTATGTGCTTTGTTTTGAAGTACAGAGGGGTACCTGGAAACTGTCCTGCTTTGTTCTTCCCCTTTGGGGAAAAGGGATCTTGGGAAAAGAACAGAAGGCAAAAGTCACATCCCTGAGTCCCAGGGGTTGGGGGAAATCAGAGAGAAAGGGGCTGAGGAATGAACCACAGTTTAAAGTCTGAAGGAGATCTCATTCCCCTAACAGCTTCCCAGCTGAGTTATGGGAGCCATTTCTTGGACACTCCTAGAAACCTTTCCTTGAAGCTGGTAAACACAGCCTTAGAACAATTGGGGACCTCCCCTATCTAAACTACTTTAGTATTAACCAATGGAAAGAGGAGAATCAATTCTTGTGCACATCATTTGGACAGTGAAAGACGGGGACTGCCTTGGTTGGACCATGGCTCCTCTATGGACTTGTGAGAGTCTACACATCAGTTAAAACTCAGGGTTATGTATACTTTTTTGTTGGCCTGCTGTATCCAATGACAAGCGAATGGGAACAGAAGATTCCATCACTCTTCTGCTTCCTATTTTAATAAAAAATGCCAGGGTTCAGGGATTAGGAGGAAAACATGTATAGATACGGTGCTGTAAATAAAAAGTTAGAAGAAAGTCAGCCCATGTTAGTAATTCATTTTCTCAGGGCATCCCTGGGCCATCTGTAGCTCTTTTCCTTACTCTATTTTATAGATTCCAGAATCAAAAGGTGCCAGATCAAAAAGTTTCTTTGGTCTGAATATTCACCTGTTAGCACAGATTTCATCTAAAAAAAAAGTCTTTGGTGCAGATTCCAGCTCTGCTTCCTATGCTTAATTTGGATTTAAATGACTTGCTAACATTAAACTTCATTAACTCGAAAATATGTGAGCCTTGTCTTCTATTCTACTTTCAACATTAAAAAAAAAAATGGTTTTTTAAATTATGAAAAATCACCTCTAGAAAGACTAAAGTCACAGCATGCAGGTGATTTTGGTCACAGGCATTGCATTCCATCTTTCTCTAAGCTAACAATAAACATAAAGGCAAATGTTATCACACATTTTCCCATATATATGAAGAAGGCATTTTCCATGTTGAGCGTTTAGTGTAATGATATCATTCAGGTATTCCTTTCCTTTCAATTTTGAAGTTTTTTTTTTTTTAATTTTTATTGTGCTTTAAGTGAAAGTTTACAAATCAAGTCACTCTCTCACACAAAAACTTATATACACCTTGCTACATACTCCCAAATGCTCTCCCCCTAATGAGACAATCCGCTCCCTCCCTCCACTCTCCCTTTTCTTGTCCATTTTGCCAGCTTCTTCTGATCCAAGAAGCTCACTCCTCACCAGCATCCCTCTCCAACCCATTGTCCAGTCCAATCCGTGTCTGAAGAGTTGGCTTTGGGAATGGTTCCCATCCTGGGCCAATAGAAGGTCTTGGGGCCATAACCACTGGGGTCCCTCTAGTCTTGGTCAGACCATTAAGTCTGGTCTTTTTACTAGAATTTGGGGTCTGCATCCCACTGCTCTCCTCCTCCCCCAGGAGTTCTCTGTTGTGTTCCCTGTCAAGACAGTCATTGGTTGTAGCCGGACACCATCTAGCTCTTCTGGTCTCAGGCTAATGTAGTCTCTGGTTCATGTGCCCCTTTCTGTCTCTTGGCTCATATGCCCCTTTCTGTCTCTTGGCTCATGTGCCCCTTTCTGTCTCTTGGCTTGTAATTACCTTGTGTCCTTGGCGTTCTTCATTCTCCTTTGGTCCAGGTGGGTTGAGACCAATTGATGCATCTTAGATGGCTGCTTGCTAGCGTTTAAGACCCCAGACAACACTCTTCAAAGTGGGATGCAGAATGTTTTCTTAATAGACTTTATAATGCCAATTGACTTAGCTGTCCCCTGAAACCATGGTCCCCTATTCCCTGCCCCTGCTACTCTGGCCTTCGAAGCATTCAGTTTATTCCGGAAACTGCTTTTCGTTTAGTCCAGTTGTGCTGACCTCACCTGTATTGTGTGTTGTCTTTCCCTTCACCTAAAATAGTTCTTATCTACTATCTAATTAGTGAAAACCCATCTCTCTCCCTCTCTGCCCCCTCTCATGACCATCAAAGAAAATTTTCTGTTTAAACTATTTCTCAAGTTCTTATAATAGTGGTCTATTTGTCCTTTTGCAACTGACTAATTTCACTAAGCATAATGCCTTCCAGATTCCTCCATGTTATGAAATGTTTCACAGATTCATCATTATTCTTTATTGATGTATAGTATTCCATTGTGTGAATATACCATAATTTGTTTATCCATTCATCCATTGATGGGCACCTTGGTTACTTCCATCTTTTTGCTATTGTAAACAGTGCTGCAGTGAACATGGGTGTGCATATATCTGTTCATGTAAAGGCTCTTATTTCTCTAGGATATATTCCAAGGAGTGAGATTGCTGGATCGTATGGTAGTTCTATTTCTAGCTTTTTAAGGAAGCACCAAATCAATTTCCAAAGTGGTTGTACCATTTTACATTCTTCCCACCAGCAGTGTGTAAGTGTTCCAATCTCTTATTTTGTGTTTTCTGGATTAATGCCAGCCTTGTTGGAGTGAGATGGAATCTCATTGAAGTTTTGATTTGCATTTCTCTGATGGCTAATGATCATGAGCATTTCCTCATGTATCTGTTAGCTACCTGAATGTCTTCTTTAGTGAAGTGTCTGTTCATATGTTTTGCCCATTTTTTTAATTGGGTTATTTGTCTTTTTGCAGTTGAGTTTTTGCAGTATCATGCAGATTTTAGGGATCAGGAGCTGATCGGAAATGTCATAGCTAAAAACTTTTTCCCAGTCTGTAGGTAATCTTTTTACTATCTTGGTGAAGTCTTTGGATGAGCATAGATGTTTGATTTTTAGGAGCTCCCAGTTATCTAGGTTTTCTTCTGCATTGTTGGTAATGTTTTGTATACTGTTTATGCCATGTATTAGGGCTCCTAACATTGACCCTATTTTTTCTTCGATGATCTTTATTGTTTTAGATTTTATATTTAGATCTTTGATCCATTTTGAGCTCGTTTTTGTGCACGGAGTGAGGTTTGGGTCTTGTTTCATTTTCTTGCAGATGGATATCCAGTTATGGCAGCATCATTTGTTAAAAAGACTGTCTTTTCCCTATTTAACTTCTTTGGGGCCTTTGTCAAATATCAGCTGCTCATATGTGGATGGATTTATGTCTGGATTCTCAATTCTGTTCCATTGGTCTATATAGCTGTTGTTGTACCAGTATCAGGCTGTTTTGACTACTGTGGTGGTATAATAGGTTCTAAAATCAGGTAGAGTAAGGCCTCCCACTTTGTTCTTTTTCAGTAATGCTTTACTTATCCGGGGACTCTTTCCCTTCCATATAAAGTTGGTGATTTGTCTCTCCATCTCATTAAAGAATGTCATTGGAATTTGGATGGGAATTGCATTAAATGTATAGATCACTTTTGGTAGAATAGACATTTTTACAATGTTGAGTCTTCCTGCCCATGAGCAAGGTATGTTTTTTCCACTTAGATAGGTCTCTTTTGGTTTCTTGCAGAAGTGTATTAGTGCATCGTAGTTTTCTTTGTATAAGTCTTTTACTTCTCTGGTAAGATTTATTCCTAAGTATTTTATCTTCTTGGGGGCTACTGTAAATGGTATTGATTTGGTGATTTCCTCTTCGATGTTCTTTTTGTTGGTGTAGAGGAACCCAACTGGTTTTTGTATGTTTATCTTGTATCCTGATATTCTGATGAAGTTTTCTATTAGTTTCAGTAGTTTTCTTGAGGATTCCTTAGTGTTTTCTGTGTATAAGATCATGTCATCTGCAAATAGAGATAATTTTACTTCTTCCTTGCCGATCTGGATGCCCTTTATTTCTTTGTCTAGCCTAATTGCTCTGGCTATTGTCTGGTTCCTGTTCTCAGTCAGAATGCTTTCAGGGTCTCTCCATTTAGGATGATATTGGCGGTTGGCTTTGTGTAAATGCCCTTTATTATGTTGAGGAATTTTCCTTCTATTCCTATTTTGCTGAGAGTTTTTATCATGAATGTGTGTTGAACTTTGTCAAATGCCTTTTCTGCATCAATTGATAAAATCATATGATTCTTGTCTTTTGTTTTATTTATGTGACGGATTATATTAACTATTTTTCTAATGTTGAACCATCCCTGCATACCTGATATGAATCCCACTTGGTTATGGTGAATTATTTCTTTGATATGTTGTTGGATTCTATTGCCTCGAATTTTCTTGACGATTTTTGCATCTATGCTCATGAGGGATACAGGTCTGTAATTTTCTTTTTTTGTGGTATCTTTATGTGGTTTTGGTATCAGGGATATGCTGGCTTCATAGAATGAGTTTGGGAGTATTCCGTCCTTTTCTATGCTCTGAAATACCTTTAGTAGTAGTGGTGTTAACTATTCTCTGAAGGTTTCATAGAACTCTGCAGTGAAGCTATCCGGGCCAGGGCTTTTTTGTTGTTATTGTTGGGAGTTTTTTCATTACCTTTTCAATGTCTTCTCTTGTTATGGGTCTGTTCAGTTGTTCTACCTCTGTTTTTGTGTTAATTTAGGTAGGTAGTGCATTTCTAGGATATCAACATTTCTTCTAGGTTTTCAAATTTGTTACAGTACAATTTTTCATAGTAATCTGAAATGATTCTTTTAATTTCAGTTGGGTCTGTTATAATATCACCCATCTCATTTCTTATTTGGGTTATTTGCTTCCTCTCCGGTTTTTCTTTTGTCAGTTTGGCCAGTGGTTTATCAATTTTGTTGATTTTTTCAAAGAAACCGCTTTTGTTCTTGTTAATTCTTTCAATTTTTTTTTTCTGTTTCATTTAGTTCTGCTCTAATTTTTATTATTTCCTTTCTTCTAGTGCCTAAAGGTTTCTTTTGTTGCTCTCTTTCTATTTGTTCAAGTTGTAGGGATAATTCTTTGATTTTGGCCCTTTCTTCTTCTTGTATGTGTGCATTTATTGATATAAATTGACCTCTGAGCACTGCTGTTGCTGTGTCCCAAAGGTTCTGATAGGAAGTGTTTTCATTCTCATTGGATTCTATGAATTTCTTTATTCCCTCCTTAATGTCTTCTATAATCCAGTCTTTTTTGATTAATTTCTTAGTCCCTCTTTATTGCTTTAATGCTGTCTTCTTTTATATAATAACATCGCTGTTATCCTGTTTCGAGCTTTTTTTTTAAAAAAAAAAAAAATCTTGCTTTGTTTTTTTGATTTCCCAGTCTGGGTTGACTTCTATTTGCTCTGCCCAGTGTTCTAGTGTTGGGTTGATACCTGACATTATTGATTTTCTAACCAAAGAACTCCCTTTAGTATTTCTTGAAGTTTTGGTTTGGTTTTTACGAATTCCCTAAACTTCTGTCTATCTGGAAATGTCCTAATTTCACCTTCATATTTAAGAGACAGTTTTGCTGGATGTATGATTCTTCACAGGCAATTTTTTTTTTTCAATTTTTTCTTCAATATATCATCCCATTGCCTTCTTGCCTGCATGGTTTCTACGAGTAGTCCAAGCTTATTCTTACTAGCTCTCCTTTGTAGGTGCCTTTTTGTTTATCCCTAGCTGCTCTTAAAATTCTCTCTTTATCTTTGGTTTTGGCAAGTTTGATTATAATATGTCTTGGTGACTTTCTTTTAACATCTACCTTATGTGGTGTTCAATGAGCATCTTGGATAGGTATCTTCTCATCTTTCACAATATCAGGGAAGTTTTCTGCCAACAAATCTTCAACAAATCTTTCTGTATTTTGTGTTATCCCTCCCTGTTCTGGTACTCCCATCACTCATAGGTTATTTCTCTTGATAGAGCCCCACATGATTCTTAAGGTTTCTTCATTTTTTTTTAATTCTTTTATCTGATTTTTCTTCAAATGTATTAGTGCCAAGTGATTTATCTTCAAGTTCAGAAATTCTGGCTTCTACTTGCTCAATTTTTCTCCTCTGACTTTCTATTGAGTTGTCTACTTCTGTAATTTTGTTGTTAATCTGAATTTCTGATTGCTGTCTGTCTATGCATTTTTCCAGCTTTTTAAATTTTTCATTATGTTCCTGAATAATCTTTTTAATTTCTTCAATTGCTTTATCTGTGTGTTCCTTGGCTTGTTCTGCATATTGCCTCATTTCCTTCCTGATGTCTTGAAGGGCTCTGTATATTAAACTTTGTATTCTGACTCTAGTAATTCCAGGAATGCACTTTCATCTAGAAGATCCCTGGATTCTTTGTTTTGAGAGCTTGTTGAGATGATCATGGTCTGTTTCTTTATGTGACTTGATATTGACTGTTGTTTCCAAGCTATCTATAAGTTATTGTATTAGTTTATGTTTGCTTACTGTGTCATAGTTTCTTGCTTTGTTTTGTTTTGATATGCCCAAATAGGTTGCTTGAGTGAGCTAGCTTGATTATTTTCACCTTTGGAGCTCTGATGTCCTGTCCCCAGATGGCTAGAGCTGTTATTAAGTTTATCAATCTAGAAGTCCATTCACTTTTCTTGTATGAATTCAGCTCAGGTGTCCAGGTAGTTGATCATCAAGTATGTGGTACAGGCTGTGTCCTACAGTCTTAGACGGGCAGGGGTGATCGGTGTTGGTACCGGTATCTGGTTGAAGCAGGGGGTCACTCTCTGAACATGGCAGGGGGTTCAGAACCGATCCCCGAGTGTCTCTGAGGAAAGCGCATTCCTGTTTCCTAGATTGTGGAGGTGGGTGGGTTCTGCAGATGGACTATGGGCACCCAATATATTTGGTTGTAGGAACTGGGAGGTACCAGTTATCCTTGGATCTCTGTCGTGGGTGTCTGGGTGACCAGAGTGGAGCTACCAGTCCTTAGGCCCCTGATGTGGGTAGGTGAGGACCCTGTTTAATAGGCAAAGCAGTGTCATACATCAGACATCCACCTCTCCTCCACACAGCTGAAATGGTTGGAGCCTGCCAACAAGGGCCTATTCTCCTGAAATAGGCCCACACAGGCCCATGCAGAGGAGAAAGTTGCTCAACGTCCACATACCGTTTATGCCTGGACCGGAGCTGCTTCTGTCCTGTGCTCCTCTGGTTAGTGGAGATGGCAAATTATCTTTTCCCCAAAATGCAATTTTTTTCCTTCTCCAAGGCTGGGAGGGTGGCTCTAGGCGCTCAACAGGGCCTATCTCAGGCCCAGGGGATTCAGACTCTGAATCCGGCTTGGGGGTGGAGGGGGTGCAGTAAAATACACGCAAGTAATTAGCTTTTGCTGAAAGCGCTGTTCTTCTCAGGTTCCAGAGGTGTGAGCAGGCTGTGTGGCTTGCTGCTTCTCCTTGAGGAAACTGCAGCTGAATGCTAGTACCAGCCCGCCACTGTGGCTCTGGGAACGGTGCCTGAGGTCTCCCCGCGATTCGTGTCCAGTAACTCCTCTCTGCTTCTGAACCACCTCTTCCTCCCCCGCGCCTCTGTTCATTTTCTAAGCTTACCTTTGATGCTCAGGGCTCCTAGCTTGTCTTAAATATACTTGTTTCACTTGTTTTTTAGGTCATAGTTGTAAAGAGGGCTCACCGGAAGGGTCTGTCTATTCCACCATCTTGGCTCCAGGATGTTCTCAAAGTTTTTCTTATCTCTGCTTTCCCTAGATGTCCTCAGGAAAATTGCAGGAACACCTATGTCTTAATTACAGAGCACAGGTGACATTACTCTTTTGTGGCATGAAGAGAAGGCTGTGCCAGCCTGGGACCTGGACACCCCCCTTGAGTTGGAGGTGGTAGATTTGTCAAGCAAATTAGGAGCAGTGAGTGATTGCAGAATTTGGAAGATGCTAGGGCTACTTTACCCTCCAAAGATGTCAATAGTCTGTGATCAATTCAACCCCCTCCTACACACACACACACACACACACACACACACACATATTCACACTGATCCATATGACCTCCAAAAGCCAAGCTCTGATGATGTAGCACTTTCTCCAAACCTTTAGGAAGCAGCACTGACTCACTATGGTCTGCTTTTCAAGCCTGTGTTCTTTGGTCTAATGTTCATGACTTTCCTTCTTCCAAATATCATTATCTCGAATTACTCTTCAACATGAACCCTGATCACCAGCTGACTAGAGCTTCCATTGGTTCAGGGTCCATTAGGCTGTGCTCAGAGTTGCTATTTGCATGATGCCCAGACGTAGGTACCCAATTGGGTTGTACATGACTCAAAGATGGCTTTAATTTTTAGAGGCTTTAATATAAATCTAAAATATAATTTCATGCTTGATGCTTTGTAATTGTGGATTCCATGGCTGTGCAACTCTGGATATTTCTAGTGAGTTTGAAGAACATTGCTACCTTCTGCTTTCAATTACTAAATTAATGAATCAACAGTGCAAACTCAGCACCTACTTGTGTCAGACTATCTGCTAAGCATCTGTTTAGTTATTTAATTTTCACAGTGACTCAGTGAAATAAGGTGACAATCATTCTCATCTTACAGATGAGAAAACTGAGGGCCAATGAGGTTAAGTCACCTTCTCAAGGCCCAACAGTCAACAAGTAGACTGAGATTCAAACTCAGGTTTGTTGGACTTCTTTGTCAAAGCAGATTACCTGGAGGAATTGGCTTTATCTTCAGATCAAGTGAAGGTCTATGGTCACTAAGGCTTATGGGTACTTGGTCCCTTTACTAGTACGCTATACTTGTCATCTAAAAAATTGTATAAGACTGAGTTCATTCTAATACCTCAACACAAATTCATCCAACTGCTTCTTCTTAATGGAAATGGTGGTAAACTTCATGAAGCCAGGTGGTAAACTTCATGTTACTAACCATTTATTATGCTTGGCGTAATGAAAATCAAGTCGTAGCCTCCAACTGTAATCAGTATTTCTGGGAATGGTAGAGAGATGTAAGAGGAGCTAACTTCTTCAGGGCTATCAAGCAAAATGATCACTAAAACCAGACTTGTCTGAACAATTATCATATGCCCAAATTTGACCTAGGTGCCAAGGAGAAGTCAGGAGGAAGAAGAAGTTCATTTCCTTCCTCTAGAAGCTCAAAATTTGATCTGATTCCATCTTCCAATGCATTTCTTATGGGCTACACCCAGCCATCAATGGTGTAAATAAAACATTCAGGTTTCTTGCAGAAACGTTACTCCACTATCCTTCATGCAATAATGTAGCACTTTGTAACAAGCTTTATAATGAGGCTATGAATTAAAGTGATGCATGGCTTTTCCGAGGTACAATATGCATCACAACAGCCTGTATTAACAATTTAAAACCATATAATGTGCTTTATAAGCTAATAAAGTAGCTGCCTCTAAATGATTTATCAAATATGAATAATGCATCCAGAAATAACTTACAGGAACAGGGCCAGCCTTCTCCCTCCCCCCTTCCTTTGCTAGCTTTCCCTGCAGATGATAGTGAGGACACGTGGGAGCCCAGTTACTGAACTCTAGCCACCAGCCCTTTGCTCTGCCAGGAAATCTCCTGGAGTCCTCCCCAGAGCCTCCCAGCCTAGTCCCCTATTCCCAATTTGCCAGCCCCTCTCTCTGCTTCTTCCCACTTCTGCTTCTCTCTCTGCTCTTTTTTGCTGGCTTTCTCTATCTTTCTATCCATTCCTGGTCTTCCTCATTCTCTCATCTTCCTACCTTTATTAAAGAGAAGCCAGGAGACATCCTAGAAAGTTTCCTTATAAAAACAGCTAACCACAATACGTTAAGCAGCCACCAATCGGGAACTCCAAAGGCACGTAGTCCAGAAGGAGAATGATTTCACGTGATTTCACGATTTCTAAGATATAGTCACATAAGAGTTTAAATAGCTCAAATCCCTAAATCATATCTAGATTTTGTGCTCAGAATTTGTCAGTTGAACACTGCCTTTGGACCTCTATATGATTATCTGAAGATTTAAAGTATGATGGACCAACGTCTGGGCATCTTAGGTGGAATGTAACTTTAGAAAGAGAAATATATATATGTGAAACCAAAAGTAGAGTGGAGAAATTCACAAAAGAATATTTTTCCTAACCTAAATATGATAACTAGCTGGAAACTCTAAAAAAAAAAAAAAAAGTAGCTTTTTTAAAAACCCATCAGACAGTTGAGAATGGAAAGGAGCATGAAAAATTTAAATCTCAGAAAGTGTTGAGCGACCCCTGGGAAAAAAGAGAACCGTGACTTCTATAATCTCTACCAGAAGAGCAGGAGGAGAACAAATCCACTATAGGCCAGGATATTGAGGGAAAAGCCAACATTCTACAATTTTATAACATTTATTTGGAGATTGACAAAACAGATTAGAATCCTGAAGAGCCTCAGCAGTACTCTGAGTCTGCAGCCACATGCAAACTCCTTCCCATACAAAATGCAAAGGGATAAAGTGCCAAAATGTGGGTGATGGCACTCTAGTGGTAGAATCCTTGCTTCCATGTGGAACACTGAGCTTCAATTCACAGACAATGTGCCGTATGTGCAGCACCACCCATCTGTCAGTGGTGGTTTGCATGTTGCTATCATGCTAAACCCTGCTGGCATAGTGGTTAAGCACTATAGCTGCTAACCAAGAGGTCGGCAGTTCAAATCCGCCAGGTTCTCCTTGGAAACTCTATGGGGCAATTCTACTCTGTCCTGTAGGGTCGCTATAAGTCAGAATCGACTCAACGGCAGTGGGTTTGGTTTTGGCTTTTTATCATTCTGAACAGGTTTTAGCAGAGTCTCTCAACTCAGGTGGACTAGGAAGAAAGGCCTGGTGATCTACTTCTGAAAATCAGCCAATGAAAACCTGATGGATCATACTGGTCTGATCTGTAACCAATCCCGTCACAGCAAAGACCGGGCGGTGTTTCACACTGTTAGGCATAGTGTGGACATAAGTCAGGAGCCAACTAAACAACAGCTAACAATGTGTCAAAGGATGCATGCAGGGAAGGAAAGCTGAGAAAAACCCCTTTCCACCAGTGCACTGCAGCTGTGCTCAGGAAATTGGAATAGAGAAGCAAGGAGGAGAGACTACAGAGAGCAGAAGGATGGGAACTGGAGATCAAAGAGAACTCACTATCCAAAAGCTAAGACCTAGTCTGCAAGTAGAGAGAGATCTCCCTGAGTTCAGAAAACTGGAAACTCATTTGTGAAGTATAAAGAGATCTCTAGAATATCACTGGTCTTCAAATCCCAAGTCTTTCTAAAACAAAAATTTTGATCTGGCCCTCCAAATTTTGAAACCAGTAGTGAGCTAGATCAATTAAATGCCCAGACATAGGTCATCAAAAGATTGAACTCACTGGCCTGATGAAGAAATGTTGTGCCGTATTTTGTACCTGAAACTTGTTTACCTCAGTCTCTACTATTCTTTTACACAAAAAACACCAGCATGTATGCAATTAAAACAAACAAACAAAAAATCAAGCTATATGATGAAGCAAGGAAATGCAATTAACAGGTAGGAACATTGAAATAATAATGGTGGAGTTTTCACTTCTGATGATGATAGAGTGACTTTTAGCAAACTAGCCCTCCTGCCATAACAGCTATAAAACTGCATAAAATACTGTAGGTAGCTGTTTTCAGGTAATAGAAAGCAGGTACTACAAGGATGTAGTCCCATGAGTAAGGGAACTCATGAGGTGAGCTTCTCAATCATCCAGCTCTCTGCATGGAGAAAATTTCTCTACTTGGACAAAAATTCATGCAGCTCAACTAGAGCCTGAGTTGAGGTTAGGCAGTAGATATCAAAATTTGAGGCTGCTGAAATGTGTTGAAACTGCAGGGCGGGTTATTTTAGATGTGTAGGCTGTACAGAGAAGGGATCTAAAACCCCCTGTGGGGCTTCTCAACAAGCCTGTGGTTGAGAGATGGGCTCTATGTGTTCAGGAAGAGATCAACCAAGGTTAACAAGAGAGCAGCTTCTACAAGGTTGAGAGTTGAACAGAGATACTAGGGTTGAGCAGTGTTGGAAGATGTTGGAGTTCTGGACCTACCAGAGTGGAGAGATCTCATTAATAACCTTTTAATAGCCCTAGCATCCAGCTAAGATACCAGAAAGGCCACACCTGAGGAGTAAAGATCATGCCTACGAAAAAACATACCTTAACCCCACCTTAAAGAAGATTAAAACCAAGCCTTAGCATGATCTTCAGGGGAGATAGAATTTGGAGGCTATCTCTTCACAAATTTTGAAAACCTTAAGAAATTCTTTGAGCATTCCACAGATCTATACGAACAGAGCAAAAACAGGCTGACATGTTGAAGGTATTCAGCCAGTAGTGTTCCTGCCTGCTGAAACAGGAATAAATATTCTAGAGAAGAGAGTCGAAAAAGATATCTCATGCAGGCCTAACCTGGAAAAGCTAATGTGATTATACCAAATCACACAAAATAGACTTTAAAACAAAGAGTAATTTGTAGTGTCAAATCACAAAATGACAGAACAATCATAGGTGTGCTAATTCATAGAACATTTAAATAAAAAATAATTCAGCATAAAGGATTTAGGCAAAACACACACACACAAAAAAAACTGTCAACCAACTTTATTGAGTTGGCATTAGAGAGCATGATACCACCAAACTGAAAAATACACATTAATTTCAAGTAAAAATGCCACATTCACCAAGATATACCATATGTTGAGCCATATTTCAAACTTAAAATGCATAATTGAAATATGCATACCATGTTTTCTGACCACAAGAGTATTAACATAAAAATCAACAATGATAAAATAATTTTAAAAATCTCTACACGTTAGGAAAATAAATAACACAATTTTAAATAGCTGTGTTAAAAAAAGTCACTAGAGAAATTACAGCATATTTCAAACTATGGGCTATCAAAGTGTGTGAAATATAGTTAGGAAGTAATTACAAAGAATTTCATAGCTTTGCCTTTCTGTACTATAAAATGAAAAAATATAAAATCAATAATCTAAGATTGCACTGTATAAATGCAGCAAAAGAAGAGTAAAGGAAGTCCAAAATAAGAAGCAAATTATAGATCATAAAAATAAAGTGGTCATGTAGAAAATCAGCAAAATTAAAAGTTGTTTCTTGATAAGAATAATAAAATTGATTAAAAGACTCTAAAATAAATAATGAAGGAACAAAAGAGACAACGCGAATTACCAACATCAGGAATGCAAAAAGGAAATGCAACTACAGATCTTACAAATATTAAAAATATAATAAAAAAAAATTAAGGAGTTACTAAAAACTACTTCTGAGTCCCTGGTTGGTACAAAAGATTAAAGCGTTCAGATGCTAAACAAAAGGTTGGAGGTTTGAGTTCACCCAGAAGCCCCTCAGGGGAAAGGCCTGGCAATCTGCTTCTGAAAAATCAACCATTGAAAATCCTATAGCGCACAGTTCTATTCTGACACACTAAGGGTCTCTGTGAGTCTGAATTGACTCGACAGCAATTGTTTTATAAACAACTTTATGCCAATAATTTTGACACTATAGATCAAATGAATTATTTCAAAAGCAACTGATACAGATAGAAATTGGAAACCTGAATAGTCCTACAGCTATTAAAGTAATTAAATAGCAATAAAACACCTTCTCATAGAAAAATCTTAAGGCCTCACTTAATATTTCTTATTAAACATTTAAGAAAGAATAATACCAATACTACACAAATTCTTTCAGAAATTAGATGAAGAACAATTTCAATTAATTTTATGAGGGTAATTTCATTTGAATCATATAATTAAAAATGTATTTAAGAATAATTACTATCAATATTTCTCAAAAGACATGTAATATTTCTTAACTGAATATTAGCAAATTAAATCTATCAGTAAATAATAAGTAAAATATATTATATTTAAGTGTGGTTTATTTCAAGTATGCAGGCTTGGTTTAACATAAAAAAAATAAGCAATGTAGCTTTCCATAATAACAAAACAAAGGCAAAAAATCATATAATCATTGCATTAAAAAAAAAAAAAACTATAGATACAGAAAAAGAACTTGACAAAATTCAACATCCATTCATAATTTAAAAAAAAAAAAAACTTTCACAAACCAGGAATCTAGAAAAAGGGGAAAAATTCCTAAATATTGATATAGTTCATCTATAATAATCTCAGTATCAATTAATCATACCATATTATTAGAAGCTTTTCTCTTAAGCTGAAGAACGAGGAATTACTCACTCCCCCAACTTCTATGAAATATGATGCTGTATGTACTGTGCATAATGCAAGAAAAAGAAATCAAAGGCACAGACACAATACAGAAGAATTAAAACTAGTATTCTGCAGAGATGATATGAATTTGTACATTAAAAAAAATCAAAAACATGAAACATACATAAAAGACACCAGAATTAACAATACATTTAGCAAGGTAGGTCACAGGATATAAGGTCAATGCATAAAAACAAATTTTATTTCTGTATGTTATCAACAAACATCTGAAAAAAATATTTAAAATACTATTTACAAAAGCATTGAAAACTTTAAAAGCCTGGGAGAAAAACCTAATAACAAATGTGCAAGACCTACACATTATAAATTATAAACCATTGCTGAGAGAAATTTAAAGAAGACCTAAATAAATGGAGGAAACCCTGGTGGCATAGTGGTTAAGTGCTACAGCTGCTAACCAAAAGGTCGGCTGTCTGATTCCACCAGATGCTCCTTGGAAACTCTGTGGGGCAGTTGTACTTTGTCCTATAGGGTCACTATGAGTAGGAATCAACTCCACTGCAAAGGTTTTGGTTGTGGTAAATAAATGGAGAGATATGTCATGTTGATGAATCAGAAGATTCAATATTTTTAAGACATCAATTCTCATGAATTGTATCTATAGATGCAGCCCAATTGCAATTAAAATCCTACCAGAATTTTTTTTGTTGTTATTGAAGAAATTGACAAGCCAACTACGACATTTGTATGGAAAAGCATCTGATCCAGAAGGGCCAAAATTATCTTAAAAGGGAAAAAAGTATCATATTTGAGGGATTATACTACCTAATTTCAAGATTTAAATATTTTGAAATGTCTAGTAATAAAGACAGTGTGGTGTTGGCGTAAGAACAGTCAGTAGATAATGGAACAGAGTCAAGTGTCCACGAAGTCACCCATAGACAGTCAGTTAACTGATTTTTTTTGCCAAGCAAAATAAATTGAAAAGGCAAAGTCTTAAAAAAAAAAAAAATTCATGTTAGAACAACTGGAATTCCATATGGAAAAAATAAATCTTGACTCCTTTCACTCCAAACACAAAAATTTATCTTGGATGAATTATAGATTGAAACATGTTAAGCATAAGTTCTAGAACAACAAAGCTTACAAAATGAAAATTCTAAAGAATAGCTTCATGGCTTTGGGGTAAGCAAACATTTTTCAAACAGAGTAACAAACCAAAAAGAACAACAAAAGCATAAAAAAAAAACAAATGATAAAGAGCATTTTATTGAAATTAAAATTTCTCGCATCAAAAGACATTGTAAAAAAAAAAGTAAAACTGTAAGTCACAGGCTGGAAAAAATATTCACAAAACATATACCTTAAAAAGGAACTGTGTACAGAATATACAAATGGATATCAAATATTGGCGAGCATACGGAACAACTGTAGAGTAAAATGGTACAAGTATTTTGGCAGATTTTTACATCATTAAATATATATCCACTCTAACCCTGTGCTTTAGCTAGTTCACCCCTTGGCATTTCACAAAGATACACAAAAGCATACGTACACGCGAGCGTGCGTGCATACACACACGCATACGTACGTGTGTGTGCACACACACACACAGCTAATAAAGAATCTTCATTAGTAGCCTTATTATAATAGTCTCAAACTGGATATAACCCAAATTTCTATTACTAGGAAAGTAGATGGGCAACTTGTGGTATATTCTTATGATGGAGCGTCAATCATCTATAAAAAGTAATGAACTACTGATAATTGCAACAATATAAATGAATTTGAAACCATTGTGCCTTAAGCCAAAGAAGCCAGACATGAAAGTCCGGCCTCTATGAGACCCTGTTGTCACCGGCCTAGCACAGGCAAAGCTGGGAGACAAGCTGCACCTGCCCTCTGTCCCTTCTTCCTGACTGAACTCTCAGGTTGATGAATCACCTGCAAATAGCTTTCTACAACAAAATAAGTAAAATTGTCACAGGCTTAGGGCTTAGCACATCCTCATTTAATTTAGAGTTTCTCAGCAGTGACCAGCCTCTGGGTGGGGTTTATTTTAGATTTCTATTGAGATGTGCATCTTCAAATGGAAAAGTCTCACATGTCAGACTACTATTAATCTGGGGGCAAACAAATGAACAAATTTGTGTGATTTATTGTTGAATCAATGTTGAACAAATGAATAAATGAATGAATCAACACAATATTTCACGCCTAATTTTAAGACACAGGAAGGACACAACCGGTCCTTCTCTTTTACAGGACACGTAAGAACCATAGAAACCAGAACGGACAAAACAAAAACAGCAGCAGCAGGAGTGAGTGGCCCACAAAACTGAGTGGATGAGAGGGTGGCACTTCAGGCAAGTATTCAAAGAAGAGAGTGCTAACCCACTGCTTAATAACTCCAGCTAGAAGCAGTGACAGATTCTCATCAGGAGAAGCACTACTTTGAAGTGGCATTAGAGAGATTGTCTCTCATATGTTATCACTGTAGTTCATATTGATTCATTCTCTGTAGTTGAATTATCTTTAAAAATTTATGGTGCATTTTTATGGCAATAGCCAATCATGCATATCATTAGTGTGCATAGCAAGAAGCTTCAGACAAGAGGAGACTGATGGCTTCTCAATTATTGATGTAAATGAATTGCCAAGTGTAGCTGGTTTAAGAAATGCAATAAAGAGCAAAAGTCAAATCTCTGGCTTGGTGCACACACACACAACCACACTAAACAAACTCATATTTCATCTCAGCAATCAATGAGGAAGGCAATTAAGTTACTTAAAATTTCAGACACTTCTGGACTTTTACTTCATGAAACAAAGTGGAAACATGGCCATTTGAAGGAAGGATACTCAGAATTTCAAGTTTAGAAGGTACTCCCATACCAAAAAACCAAACCCACTGATAGCTGCCCTACAGGAGACAGTAGCACTTCCCCATAGGGTTTCCAAGGCTGTAAATCTTTATGGGGGCAGACTGCCACGTCTCCTCCCACAGAGCAGCTGTTGGGTTCGCTGACCTCAGTAACAGCTGAGCTCCTTGACCACTGACCACTAAGGCTCAGAAGGTGATTCGGAGGATAGCAAGCCCCTAGCAGTAACCCCTGGCAGGATTCCACCCTCTGCTCAGATCCTGCCTCTGACTAGAGATGGGTGGTCAGTGTGCTCACAGAGTGGACTTCAATTTATGAGGAAAGCCAGCTGAACAAACTAAAGACACAGATTATTACCCACGTACAATGTGCTATCGCTACTGACTTCTTCTGGATTTAACCCACTGACCCTCTGGGTTTCCCTGAGCAAATTATTCATTATCTCTAAACCTCTTTTTCTTTTCATTTCTAAAATGAAACCAATCGTGATATCTCTCCACGAGATCATTTTCGGTATTTAGAAGATAACATACACTACACAGTCACTAGCAAACGCTTTGGGTTTATGCTACAGCTGCTTGATGTGTTTTTGCCTGCAACACTCACCTCTACTACACTGCCATGGCCACGAACTAGACATCGCTGTCACTCTAAAGCACCACAGCGAATTACAACTCTCCGCACTCAACTGCACCACCTAGCAACACTTACTTGCCTTTAATCAATTCGGTTTTCCATTCCTTTTAGTAACTCTTTCCTAAATTTAACATACTTTAAGCTGAAGTCCGGTCCCATCAATGTTACACTGAGTAGATGATTTCAGTTTCTACATCAGAGAGAAACTTAGGCCATCAGGTAGGATTTCTCCAACTTCTTGTGTACCCATTAATGACGAATATATTTATATCCTTTGCCAACCTTGCATTTTTCCCTCCAGTCCTAGGGGACACCTGCCCAGGACCAACTAATGGTCTGTTATGTGCTCTTCATATTACTCCTTTGCCAAATTCAGAACCAAGTCTTGAGCCTATATATGCTCTCGGAGCTCCAGACCCACGTGTCTAAATATATATACTGGGCGTCGTCACATGAATGTCACATAGGAAACCTACATTCAGCATACGTCATATGAAATCCCAATCTCTATCTCAAACCAAAACTCAGAGGCTCCTTGGAAGACAGACCTGGCGATCTGCTTCCAAAACCCTATAGAACATTTCTACCCTGCACACAGGGGATTGCTGTGAGTTGAAATCAACTTGATAGTAAGTAACAACAACAACATACTGGGGTGTATGGTATATCATCTAGATTATGTTTGTGCCATTCTTGAGATCTCCCTTTTCATAAACCTAGCATCCAATTGCAAAGTTACATCAGCTTTACTTTTTAAACTCTTTTTTTAAAATTTGATTGCTATCCATATATATGTCACAGAATTTGCCATTTTAACCATTTTATGTGTGTGTATAAATTTTTGTGTGCTTTAAGTTTATAGCTCAAGTTAGTTTCTCATACGAAAATTTATACACACGTTGTGTGACCCTAGTTGCTCTCTCGATAATGTGACAGCACACTCCCACTTTATATGTCGGATTTCCTGTGTCCATTCAACCAGCTCCTGTCCCTTTCTGCCTTCTCATCTCACCTCCGGACAGGAGCTGCCCATTTAATCTCATGTATCTACTTGAACTAAGAAGAATACCCTTCACAAGTATCATTTTATATTTTATAGTACAATCTAATCTTTGTCTGAAGAGTTGGCTTCAGGAACGGTTTTAATTCTAGGTTAACAGAGAGTTTGGGGGCCATGTCTTCCAAGGCTCCTCCAGTCTCAGTCAGACCGCTAAGTCTGGTTGTTTTTACCAGAATTTGAGTTCTGCGCTCCACTTTTTACCTGCTCCATCAGGGGCTCTCTCTTGTGTTCTCTGTCAGGGTGATCATTAGTAGTAGCCAGGCAGCATCTAGTTCTTCTGGTCTCAGGCTGATGGAGTCTGTGGTTTACGTGGCCCTTTCTGTCTCTTGGGCTAATATTTTCCTTGTGTCTTTGGTGTTCTTCATTCTCCTTTGCTCCAGGTGGGTTGAGACCAAGTGATGCATCTTAGATGGCTGTTTGCCAGCTTTTAAGACCCCCGGCACCTCTCACTAAAGTGGGATGCAGAACATTTTCTGAATAAGTTTTGTTTTGCCAGTTGACCTAGATGTCCCCTGAAATCATAGTCCCCAGACCCCAATCTCTACTACTCTGTCACTCAAAAGTTAGGTTGTATTCAGGAGCTTCTTAGCTTTTGGTTTCGTCCAGTTGTGCTGGCCTTCCCTGTATTATGTGTTTTCTTTCCCTTCACCTAAAATAGTTCTTATCTACTATCTAGTTAATGAATATCCCTATCCGTCGCTCCCAGCCCTTGTAACCATCAAACAATATTTTCTTCTATGTTTAAACTTTTTCTTGAGTTCTTATAATAGTGGTCTCATATAATATTTGTCCTATGGCAACTGACTAATTTCACTCAGCATAATGCCTTCCAGATTCCTCCATGTTATGAGATGCTGTTCTTAATCACTGCATAGTATTCCATTATGCAAATATACCATAATTTATTTATCCATTCATCTATTGATGGGCACCTTGGTTGCTTCCATCTTTTTGCTATTGTAAACAGTGCTGCAATGAACATGGGTGTGCCTATATCTGTTTGCATGAGAACTCTTATTTCTCTAGAATATATCCCAAGGGGTGGGATTGCTGGACCTTCTGGTACTTCTATTTCTAGCTTTTTAAGGAAGCTCAAAATCGATTTCCAAAGTGATTGTACCATTTTACATTCTCACTAACAGCGTATAAGTGTTTCAGCCTCTCTACAACCTCTCCAAAATTATTTTGTGTTTTTTAGATTAATGTTAGCCTTGTTGGGGTGAGATGGTACCGCATTGTAGTTTTGATTTGCATTTCTCTAATGGCTAATGATTGTGAGCATTTCCTCATGTAGCTGTTAGCCATCTGAATGTCTTCTTTGGTGAGGTGTCTGCTTATATCCCTTGCCCATTTATTAATTGGGTTATTTGTCTTTTCGTAGTTGAGTTTTTGCAGCATCATGTAGATTTTAAAGATCAGATGCTGATCAGATTTGTTTTAGCCAAACACTTCTTCCCAGTCCTTAGGTAATCTTTTTACTCTTTTGGTGAAGTCCTTGGATTTTTTTTTTTTTTTGGGGGATGAGCATAGGTGTTTGATTTGTAGGAGTTCCCAGTTATCTAGTTTCTCTTCTGGTGTTAATGGATTGCTAGTAATGTTTTGTATACTGTTTATGCCTTTATTAGGGCTCCTGGCATTGTCTCTATTCTTTCTTCCATGATCTTTATTTTTTTAGATTTTATATTTAGGTCTTCGATCCATTTTCTGTTAGTTTTTGTGTATGGTGTGAGGTATGGGTCTTGTTTCATTTTTTTTTTTTTGCTGATGGATATCCAGTTATGCTAGCACCATTTGTTAAAGAGATGTCTTTTCCCCATTTAACAGACTTTGAGCCTTTGTCAAATATCAGCTGCTCATATGAGGATGGATTTATGTCTGGATTCTCAGTTCTGTACCATTGGCCTATGTATCTGTTGTTGTACCAGTACCAGGCTCTTTTGACTACTGTGTTGGTAAAATAGGTCCAAAATCAGGTAGTGTGAGGCCTCTCACTTTGTTCTTCTTTTTCAGTAATGCTTTACTTATTTAGGGCCCCTTTCCCTTCCATATGAAGTTTGTGATTTGTTTCTCCATCTCGTCAAAAAAAAGTCATTGGAATTTGGATCGGGATTGCATGGTATCTATAGATCACTTTGGGTAGAATATACATTTTTACAATGTTGAGTCTTCCTTTCCATGAGCAAGATATGTTTTTCCACTTATGTCGGTCTCTTTTGGTTTCTTACAATAAAGTCTTGTAGTTTTCTTTGTATAGGTCTTTTATGTTTCTGGTTAGATTTACTCCTAAGTATTTTATCTTCTTGGGGGTTCTTGTAAGTGGTATTGATTTGGTGATTTCCTCTTCATCATTCTCTTTGTTGGTGTAGAGGAATTCAATTGATTTTTGTATGTTTATTTTGTATCCTGATACTCTGCAGAACTCTTCTATTAGTTTTAGTAGTTTTCTTGAGAATTCTTTAGGATTTTCTGCATATAAGACCATGTCATCTGCAAATAGAGATACTTTTACTTCTTCCATACCAATTTGGATGCACTTTATTTCTTTTTCTAGCTGAATTGCTTTGGCTAGGACCTGCAGCACAATGTTGAATAAGAGTGGTGATAAATGGCATCCTTCTCTGGTTCCCGTTCTCAAGGGGAATGCTTTCAGACTCTCTCCATTTAGGATGGTGTTGGCTGTGGGCTTTATATAAATGCCCTTTATTATGTTGAGGAATTTCCCTTCTATTCCTATTTTGCTGAGAGTTTTTATTAGGAATGGGTGTGTTAGACTTTGTCAAGGGTCTTTTCTGCATCTATTGATAAGATCATGTAGTTCTTTTGTTTTATTTATGTGATGGATTACATTGATTGTTTTTTAATGTCGAACCATCCTTGCATAATTAGTATGAATCTCACTTGGTCATGGTGAATTATTTTTTTGATATGTTGTTGGATTTTATTGGCTAGAATTTTGTTGAGGATTTTTGCATCTAAGTTCATGAGAGATATAGGTCTGTAATTTTTTTTTTTTTTTTTGGTTTCTTTACCTGGTGGTTGTATCACAGATATGCTGGTTTCATAAAATGAGTTTGGAAACATTCCACCCTTTTCTTTGCTCTGAAATATCGTTAGTAGTAGTGGTGTTAACTCTTCTCTGAAGGTTTGGTAGAATTCTCCAGGGAAGCCGTCAGAGCCAGGGCTTTTTTTTTTGTTGGGAGTTTTTTAATTACCTTTACAATCTCTTCTTTGTTATGGGTTTATTTAGTTGTTCTACCTCTATTTGTTTTAGTTTAGGTTGGTAATGTGTTTCTAGAAATTTTTCCATTTCCTCTAGGTTTTCAAATTTGTTAGAGTATAATAATATGATTCTGTTATGATTCTTTTAATTTCACTTGGATCTGTGGTGATATTCCCCGTCTCATTTCTTATTCAGGTAATTTGCTTCCTCTCCATTTTTCTTTTGTCAATTTGGGCACGATTTTGTTGATCTTTTCAATGAACCAGCTTTTATTCTTGTTAACTATTTCAATTGTTTTTCTGTTCTCTATTTTATTTAATTCTGCTCAAATTTTTATTATTTGCTTTCTTCTGGTGCCTGAGGGTTTCCTTTGCTGCTCTTTCTATTTGTTCAAGTTGTAGGGATAATTCTTGATTTTGGCCCTTTCTTCTTTTTGGATGTATGCATCTATTGCTATAAATTGACCTCTGAAAACTGCTTAAGATGTATACCAAAGGTTCTGATAGGAAGTGTTTTTATTCTCATTGGATTCTATGAATTTCTTTATTCCATTCTTAATTTCTTCTATAACCTAGTCATTTTTGGGCAGGGTGTTGTTCAGTTTCCATGTGTTTGATTTCTTTTCCCTGTTTTTTCTGTTATTGATTTCTACTTTTATGGCTTTATGGTCAGAGAAGATGCTTTGTAATATTTTGATGTTTTGGATTCTGTTAAGTCTTGCTTTATGACCTAATATGTGATCTCTTCTAGAGAATGTTCCATGTGCTTTGGAAAAGAAACTATAATTGGCTACTGCTGGGTTGACTCTTCTGTATATGTCTATGAGGCCAACTGAGTTGATTGTGGCATTTAGATCTTCTGTGTCTTTATTGAGCTTCTTTCTGGATGTTTTGTCCTTCAGTGAAGTGGTGTGTTGAAGTCTCCTACTATTTTTTTTTTTTAATTTTTATTAAGCTTCAAGTGAACATTTACCATTCCAATCAGTCTGTCACATGTAGGTTTACATACATCTTACTCCCTTCTCCCACTTGCTGTACCCCTATTGAGTCAGCCCTTACAGTCTCTCGTTTCGTGCCAATTTTGCCATCTTCCCTCTCTCTCTATCTTCCCATCCCCCCTCCTGTCAAGAGTTGCCAACACACTCTCCAGTGTCCACCTGATTTAATTAGTTCACTCTTCATCAGCATCTCTCTCCCTCTCACTGACCAGTCCTTTTCATACCTGATGATTTGTCTTCGGGAATGGTTCCTGTCCTGTGCCATCAGAAGTTCTGGGGAGCATTGTCTCTGGGATTCCCCTAGTCGCAGTCATACCATTAGGTATGGTCTTTTCATGAGAATTTGGGGTCTGTATCCCATTGGTCTCCTGCTCCCTCAGGAGTTGTCTGTTGTGCTCCCTGACAGGGGAGACATCGATTGTGGCCGGGTACGAACTAGTTCTTCTGGTCTCAGGATAATGTAGGTCTCTGGTTCATGTGGCCCTTTCTGTCTCTTGGGTTCTTAGTTGTCGTGTGACCTTGGTGTTCTTCCTTTGCCTTTGCTCCAGGTGGGTTGAGACCAATTGATGTATCTTAGATGGCCGCTTGTTGGCATTTAGGACCCCAGGCGCAACAATCCAAAGTGGGATGCAGAGTGTTTTCATAATGGAATTATTTTGCCCATTGACTTAGAAGTTCCCTCAAACCAAGTTCCCCAGACCCCAGCCCCTGCACCGCTGACCTTTGAAGCTTTCATTTTATCCCGGAAACCTCTTTGCTTTTAATCCAGTCCAATTAGGCTGACCTTCCTTGTATTGAGTGTTGTCTTTCCCTTCACCCAAAGCAGTTCTTATCTACAGATTGATCAATAAAAAGCCCTCTCCCTCCCTCCCTCCCTCCCCCCTTTGTAACCACATAAGTATGTGTTCTTCTCCTTTTTTTCTATTTCTCAAGATCTTATAATAGTGGTCTTATACAATATTTGTCCTTTTGCAACTGACTCATTTCGCTCAGCATAATGCCTTCCAGATACCTCCATGTTATGAAATGTTTCACAGATTCGTCACTGTTCTTTATCGATGTGTAGTATTCCATTGTGTGAATATACCACAATTTATTTACCCATTCGTCCGTTGACGGACATCTTGGTTGCTTCCAGCTTTTTGCTATTGTAAACAGAGCTGCAATAAACATGGGTGTGCATATATCTGTTTGTGTGAAGGCTCTTGTATCTCTAGGGTATATTCCGAGGAGTGGGATTTCTGGGTTCTATGGTAGTTCTATTTCTAACTGTTTAAGATAACGCCAGATGGATTTCCAAAGTGGTTGTACCATTTTACATGCCCACCAGCAGTGTATGAGAGTTCCAATCTCTCCATAGCCTCTCCAACATTTATTATTTTGTGTTTTTTGGATTAATGCCAGTCTAGTTGGTGTGAGAGGGAATCTCATCGTAGTTTTAATTTGCATTTCTCTAATGGCTAATGATCGAGAGCATTTTCTCATGTATCTGTTGGCTGCCTGAATATCTTCTTTAGTGAAATGTGTGTTCATATCCTTTGGCCACTTCTTGATTGGGTTGTTTGTCTTTTTGTGGTTGAGTTTTGACAGAATCATGTAGATTTTAGAGATCAGGCGCTGGTCTGAGATGTCATAGCTGAATATTCTTTCCCAGTCTGTAGGTGGTCTTTTTACTCTTTTGGTGAAGTCTTTAGATGAGCATAGGTGTTTGATTTTTAGGAGCTCCCAGTTATCTGGTTTCTCTTCATCATTTTTGGTAATGTTTTGTATTCTGTTTATGCCCTGTATTAGGGCTCCTAGGGTTGATCCTACTTTTTCTTCCATGATCTTTATCGTTTTAGTCTTTATGTTTAGGTCTTTGAACCACTTGGAGTTAGTTTTTGTGCATGGTGTGAGGTATGGGTCCTGTTTCATTCTTTTGCAAATGGATATCCAGGTATGCCAGCACCATTTGTTAAAAAGACTATTATTTCCCCAATTGACTGACACTGGTCCTTTGTCAAATATCAGCTGCTCATACGTGGATGGATTTATATCTGGGTTCTCAATTCTGTTCCATTGGTCTATGTGCCTGTTGTTGTACTGGTACCAGGCTGTTTTGACTACTGTAGCTATATGATAGGTTCTGAAATCAGGTAGGGTGAGGCCTCCCACTTTCTTCTTCTTTTTCAGTAATGTTTTGCTTATCCGGGGTTCTTTCCCTTCCATATGAAATTAGTGATTTGTTTCTCTATCCCCTTAAAGTATGACATTGGTATTTGGATTGGAAGTGCGTTATATGTATAAATGGCTTTTGGTAGAATAGACATTTTTACTATGTTAAGTCTTCCTATCCATGAGCAGGGTATGTTTTTCCACTTAAGTATGTCCTTTTGAATTTCTTGTAGCAGAGTTTTATAGTTTTCTTTGTATAGGTCTTTTACATCCTTGGTAAGATTTATTCCTAAGTATTTTATCTTCTTGGGGGCTACTGTGAATGGTATTGATTTGGTTATTTCCTCTTCGGTGTTCTTTTTGTTGATGTAGAGGAATCCAAGTGATTTTTGTATGTTTATTTTATAACCTGAGACTCTGCCAAACTCTTCTATTAGTTTCAGTAGTTTTCTGGAGGATTCCTTAGGGTTTTCTGTGTATAAGATCATGTCATCTGCAAATAGTGATAACTTTACTTCCTCCTTGCCAATCCGGATACCCTTTATTTCTTTGTCTAGCCTAATTGCCCTGGCTAGGACTTCAAGTACAATGTTGAATAAGAGCGGTGATAAAGGGCATCTTTGTCTGTTTCCTGTTCTCAAGGGAAATGCTTTCAGGTTCTCTCCATTTAGAGTGATATTGGCTGTTGGCTTTGCATAGATGCCCTTTATTATGTTGAGGAATTTTCCTTCAATTCCTATTTTGGTAAGAGTTTTTATCATAAATGGGTGTTGAACTTTGTCAAATGCCTTTTCTGCATCTATTGATAAGATCATGTGGTTTTTATCTTTTGTTTTATTTATGTGATGGATTACATTAATGGTTTTTCTGATATTAAACCAGCCTTGCATAGCTGGTATAAATCCCACTTGATCAGGGTGAATTATTTTTTTGATGTGTTGTTGGATTCTATTGGCTAGAATTTTGTGGAGGATTTTTGCATCTATGTTCATGAGGGATATAGGTCTAAAATTTTCTTTTTTTGTAATGTCTTTACCTGGTTTTGGTATCAGGGAGATGGTAGCTTCATAGAATGAGTTGGGTAGTATTCCGTCTTTTTCTATGCTTTGAAATACCTTCGATAGTAATGGTGTTAAGTCTTCTCTGAAGGTTTGGTAGAACTCTGCAGTGAAGCCGTCTGGGCCAGGACTTTTTTTTGTTGGGAGTTTTTTGATTACCGTTTCAATCTCTTTTTTTGTTATGGGTCTATTTAGTTGTTCTACTTCTGAATGTGTTAGTTTAGGTAGGTAGTATTGTTCCAAGAATTTATCCATTTCTTCCAGGTTTTCAAATTTGTTAGAGTACAATTTTACGTAGCAATCTGAAATGATTCTTTTAATTTCATTTGGTTCTGTTGTGATGTGGTCCTTCTCGTTTCTTATTTGGGTTATTTGTTTCCTTTCCTGTTTTTCTTTAGTCAGTCTAGCCAATGGTTTATCAATTTTGTTAATTTTTTTGAAGAACCAGCTTTTGGCTTTGTTAATTCTTTCAATTGTTTTTCTGTTCTCTAATTCATTTAGTTCAGCTCTAATTTTTATTATTTGTTTTCTTCTGGTGCCTGATGGATTCTTTTGTTGCTCAGTTTCTATTTGTTCAAGTTGTAGGGACAGTTCTCTGATTTTGGCTCTTTCTTCTTTTTGTATGTGTGCATTTATCGATATAAATTGGCCTCTGAGTACTGCTTTTGCTGTGTCCCAGAGGTTTTGATAGCAAGTATTTTCATTCTCGTTGCTTTCTAAGAATTTCCTTATTCCCTCCTTGATGTCTTCTATAACCCAGTCTTTTTTCAGGAGGGTATTGTTCCTTTTCCAAGTATTTGATTTCTTTCCCCTAGTTTTCTGTTATTGATTTCTAGCTTCATTGCCTTGTGGTCTGAGAAGATGCTTTGTAATATTTTGATGTTTTGGATTCTGCAAAGATTTGTTTTATGACCTAATATGTGGTCTATTCTAGAGAATGTTCCATGTGCACTAGAAAAAAAAGTATATTTTGCAGCAGTTGGGTGGAGAGTTGTGTATAAGTCAATGAGGTCAGGTTGGTTGATTGTTGTAAGTAGGTCTTCCGTGTCTCTATTGAGCTTCTTACTGGATGTCCTGTCCTTCTCCGAAAGTGGTGTGTTGAAGTCTCCTACTATAAATGTGGAGGTGTCTACCTTACTTTTCAATTCTGTTAAAATTTGATTTATGTATCTTGCAGCCCTGTCATTAGGTGCGTAAATATTTAATATGGTTATGTCTTCCTGATCAATTGTCCCTTTTATCATTATATAGTGTTCTTCTTTATCCTTTGTGGTGGATTTAAGTCTAAAGTCTATTTTGTCAGAAATTAATATTGCTACTCCTCTTCTTTTTTGCTTGTTGTTTGCTTGATATATTTTTTTCCATCCTTTGAGTTTTAGTTTGTTTGTGTCTCTAAGTCTAAGGTGTGTCTCTTGTAGGCAGCATATAGATGGATCGTGTTTGTTTATCCAGTCCGTGACTCTCTGTCTCTTTATTGGTGCATTTAGTCCATTTGCATTCAGCGTAATTATAGATAAATAAGTTTTTAGTGCTGTCATTTTGATGCCTTTTCATGTGTGTTGTTGGCCATTTCATTTTTCCGCATGCTTTTTTGTGCTGAGACGTTTTTCTTAGTAGCTTGTGAGATCCTCATTTTCATAATGTTTAACTTTGTGTTTGTTGAGTCGTTACGTTTTTCTTGGCTTTTTTCTTGAGTTATGGAATTGATATTCCTTTTTGTGGTTACCTTATTATTTACCCCTATTTTTCTGAGTAAAAACCTAACTTGTATCCTTCTATATCGCCTTGTATCACTCTCCATCTGGCAGTTCAATGCCTCCTATATTTAGTCCCTCTTTTTGATTATTGTGATCGTTTATCTATTGATTTCCATGATTTCCTGTTGTGTGTGTTATTTTGTTTATTTATTTATTTTTTAGAATTAGTCTTAATTTGTTTGTTTTTGTGCTTTCCCTATTTGAGTTGCGTTGATATCAGGACGTTCTGTTTTGTGACCTTGTATTGTGCTGGTAACCTGATTTTATTGTTCATCCGGCCAAACAATCTCCTTTAGCATTTCTTGCAGTCTTGGTTTAGTTTTTGCAAATTCTCTAAACTTGTGTTTATCTGTAAATATCTTAATTTCTCCTTCATATTTCAGAGAGAGTTTTGCTGGATATATGATCCTTGGTTGGCAGTTTTTCTCGTTCAGTGTTCTGTATATGTCGTCCCATTCCCTTCTTGCCTGCATGGTTTCTGCTGAGTAGTCTGAACTTATTCTTATTGATTCTCCCTTGAAGGAAACCTTTCTTTTCTCCCTGGCTGCTTTTAAAATTTTCTGTTTGTCTTTGGTTTTGGCAAGTGTGATGTAATATGTCTTGGTGATTTTCTTTTTGGATCAATCTTAAATGGGGTTCGATGAGCATCTTGGATAGATATCCTTTCGTTTTTCATGATGTCAGGGAAGTTTTCTGTCAGGAGTTCTTCAACTATTTTCTCTGTGTTTTCTGTCCCCCCTCCCTGTTCTGGGACTCCAATCACTCGCAAGTTATCCTTCTTGATAGAGTCCCACATGATTCTTAGGGTTTCTTCATTTTTTTTAATTCTTTTATCTGATTTTTTTCAGCTATGTTGGTGTTGTTTCCCTGGTCCTCCAGAAGTCCCAGTCTGCATTCTAATTGCTCGAGTCTGCTCCTCTGACTTTCTATTGTGTTGTCAAATTCTGTAATTTTATTGTTAATCTTTTGGATTTCTACATGCTGTCTCTCTAAGGATTCTTGCAACTTATTAATTTTTCCACTATGTTCTTGAATAATCTTTTTGAGTTCTTCAACAGTTTTATCAGTGTGTTCCTTGGCTTTTTCTGCATTTATCCTAATTTCATTTGTGATATCTTTAAGCATTCTGTAAATTAGCTTTTTATATTCTGTATCTGATAATTCCAGGATTGTATCTTCATTTGGGAAAGATTTTGATTCTTTTGTTTGGGGAGTTGGAGAAGCTGTCATGGTCTGTTTCTTTATGTGGTTTGATATGGACTGCTTTCTCCGAGCCATCACTGGGAAACTAGATTTTCCAGGTAATCAGCTAAAAAGAATGCAGTCAGGTCCCTATCTGAATTCTCCCTCTGGCTCCGGGTATTCGGATGTTAATGGAGCCGCCTGGGGAGGGTGGGGGAGGGATCAGAGAGCTAGGAGTGTAGCACCACAGAATATAGAGCTGAACACCATGTTCGCACTCCGCCCCATCCGCCAAAATCCGGGTGGGACGGGTCCCCAGCTGGGACGCTGCTTTCCCTGCTCCGAGACCAGTCACTTCCTCCCGGGGACTTCTCCCTCCGGTGTGCGGCACTGCTCGCGCGAACTGGGTGGGCGTTTCCAGCACGAACGGGTGAGCCCGCCCCCAGGGTCTATTCAGGCGAATATAATTGGACCCCGTGGTCAAGCTCTGCCCGCGCGCGTGCCCAAATCCCAGCGGGACGGTACCCCGGCTGGGACGCTGCTTTCCCCGCTCAGGGACCAGTGACTTCCTCCCGGGGACTTCCCCTTCCGGAGCACCGCACCGCATGTGCGAATTGGGTGGGAATCACCCGCACGACCAGGTGGGCCCGCCCCCTGGGTCAATTCAGGGGAATATAATTGGACCCCGCGCTCACGCCCCACCCGCGCGCGCGCCCAAATCCCAGCGGGACGGCACCCCGGCTGGGACGCTGCTTTCCCCGCTCCGAGACCTGTCACTTCCTCCCGGGGACTTCTCCCTCCGGTGTGCCGTGCCACACGCGCGGACTGGGTGTGCGTCCCCCCGCACGAATGTGTGGGCCCCCCCCGGGGTCGCTTTAGGGAAATATAGCTGACCCTCCCGCTCACGCCCCGCCCGCTTCCCGACAAACTCCCGGCGGGATGGCTCCCCGGCTGGGATGCTGTTCTCCCCACTCCCAGATCAGTCACTGCCTCCCGGGTGCTTCTCCCTCCGGCTGCGCAGCTACGCTGCCTGCGCCAACCAGCTAGACTTCCTCCCAGGATGGGCTCAGGGGGGAAGGGTTGGGCCCCCCTTCTGTGCCTTCTGCACCCCTGGGCTCTGCCCCAGATCAGGCTCCGAAGGTCACCTGCCTGGTACGCTGGCTCCTAGTTCTGAAAACTGTCGCTGTCTGCCCGTATTTGTTCGTTTTCCGTCTCTAAGTCTGTGCTTGTTCAGAGTTCGTAGATTGTTATGTATGTGATCAATTCCCTTGTTTTTCCGAGTCTTTGTTGCAAGAGGGATCCGCGGTAGCGTCCACCTAGTCCGCCATCTTGGCCCTGCCCCGCACTATCTCCTACTATTTTTTGTGGAGCTATCTACCTCGTTTTTCAATGCTGTTAGAGTTTGTTTTATGTATCTTGAAGACCTGTCGTTGGGTGTGAAAATATTTAATAAAGGTTATATCCTCCTGGTATATTGTCCCTTTGTTATATAGTGTCCCAGAGGTTTTGATAGGAAGTGTTTTCATTCTCATTGCATCCTGTGAATTTCTTTATTTCCTCCTTAATGTCTTCTATAACCCAGTGTTTTTCGAGCGGGGTATTGTTCAGTTTCCAAGTATTTGATTTCTTTTCCCTGATTTTTCTGTTATTGATTTCCAGTTTTATGGCCTTGTGGTCTGAGAAGATGCTTTGTAATATTTTGATGTTTTGGATTCTGCAAAGGTTTGTTTTATGACCTAATATGTGGTCTATTGTAGAGAATGTTCCATGTGGGCTAGAAAAAAAAAGTATACTTTGCAGTTTTTGGGTGGAGTGTTCTGTATAAGTCTATGAGGTCAAGTTGGTTGATTGTAGCAATTAGTTCTTCTGTGTCTCTATTGAGCTTCTTACTGGAAGTCCTGTCCTTCTCCAAAAGTGGTGTGTTGAAGTCTCCTACTATAACTGTGGAGGTGTCTATCTCACTTTTCAGATCTGTTAAAGTTTGTTTTATGTATCTTGCAGCCCTGTCATTGGGTGCATAAATATTTAATATGGTTATGTCTTCCTGGTCAGTTGTCCCTTTAGTCATTATGTAGTGTCCTTCTTTATCCTTCGTGGTGGATTTAACTTTAAAGTCTATTTTGTCAGAAATTAATATTGCTACTCCTGCTCTTTTTTGATTGTTGTTTGCTTGCTATATTTTTTTCCATCCTTTGAGTTTTAGTTTGTTTGTGTCTCTAAGTCTAAGGTGTGTCTCTTGTAGGCAGCATATAGATGGATCGTGTTTCTTTATTCAGTCTGAGACTCTCTGTCTCTTTATTGGTGCATTTAGTCCATGTACATTTAGCGTAATTATAGATAAGTGTGTACTTAGTGTTGTCATTTTGATGCCTTTTTATGTGTGTTTTGACAATTTCATTTTCCACTTACTTTTTTTGTGCCGAGATGTTTTTCTTTGTAAATTGTGTGTTCCTCATTTTCATAGTAGTCGAATTTATGTTTGCTGAGCCGTTGTGTTTTTCCTGGTTTTTGTTTTGAGTTACGGAATTGTTAGGCCTCTTTATGGTTACCTTAATATTTACCCCTATTTTTTAAGTAAAAACCTAACTTGTATTGTCCTATATTGCCTTATTTTCCTCTCCATATGGCAGTTCTATGCCTCCTGCATTTAGTCCTTCTTTTTGATTATTGTGATCTTTTACATAATGACTTCAATGATTCCCTGTTTTGAGCATTTTTTTCTTTTTAAAATTAATCTTAATTTGTTTTTGTGATTTCCCTATTTGAGTTGATATCAGGATGTTCTGTTCTGTGACCTTGTGTTGTGCTGGTATCCGATATTATTGGTTTTCTGATCAAACAATTTCCTTTAGTATTTCTTGTAGCTTTCGTTTGGTTTTTGCAAATTCTCTAAGCTTGTGTTTATCTGTAAATGTTTTAATTTCACCTTCATATTTGAGAGAGAGTTTTGCTGGATATATGATCCTTGGCTGGCAGTTTTTCTCCTTCAGTGCTCTATATATGTCATCCCATTGCCTTCTTGCCTGCATGGTTTCTGCTGAGTAGTCTGAACTTATTCTTATTGATTCTCCTTTGTAGGAGACCTTTCTTTTATCCCTGGCTGCTTTTAAAATGTTCTCTTTATCTTTGGTTTTGGCGAGTTTGATGATAATATGTCTTGGTGATTTTCTTTTTGGATCAACCTTATATAGGGTTCGATGAGCATCTTGGATAGATACTCTTTTATCTTTCATGATGTCAGGGAAGTTTTCTGCCAACAGATCTTCAACCATTCTCTCTGTATTTTCTGTTATCCCTCCCTGTTCTGGTACTCCAATCACATGCAAGTTATTCTTCTTCATAGAGGCCCACATGATTCTTAGCGTTTCTTCATTTTTGTTTTTTAATTCTTTGATCTGATTTTTTTTCAGCTATATTGGTGTCAATTCCCTTATCTTGCAGGTCCCCCACTCTGCATTCCAGTTGCTCAATTCTGCTCCTCTGTTAATCTTTTGGATTTCTGAATGCTGTCTCTCTATGGATTCTTGCAGCTTATTAATTTTTCCACTATGATCTTGAATAATCATTTTGATTTCTTTAACTGCTTTATCAGTGAGTTCCTTGGCTTTTTCTGTAGATTGCCTTATTTCATTTATGAGGTCATTCCTGATGTCTTGAAGCATTCTGTAAATTAGTTTTTTATATTCTGCATCTGGCAATTCCAGGATTGTATCTTCATTTGGGAAAGATTTTGATTCTTTAATTTGGGGAGTAGTAGAAGCAATCATGGTCTGCTTCTTTATGTGGTTTGATATCGACTGCTGTCTCCGAGCCATCTCTAAGATATTGTAGTGTTTTATTTTATAGTTGCTCTCTGAGTCTTATCTTGTTTTGTTTTCTTTCAATATATGTAGACGGGCTACTAGGTTGCGCTTTCTTGATTGTTGTAACCCTTGAATCACTTATGTCCTATTACCAGCTGGTTTGGGCTGTTACCAGATATATAAGCCTAAAAGCCCATTCACTATTCTTGAGTAGAATCTGATTTTGGGTCACCAAGTATGTGGTGCAGACTGTCACCTATCCACCTAGAGAAGTAGTGGTGATAGTTGTGTGCACCAGATTCTAGTAGCAGCAGGGGGTCACACTCCAGGGGGGCAGGATGCTGACAGGCTTCCCCAAGTGCCAGTGAGGTAGGTGTGTCTCTATTCCTAAAGCACTTTGGTGGGTGGGCTCTGCAGCTGTACCTTATGTGCCCAATGCATGTACCTCTACAGACTGGTAGGTGTCACCATCCTCAGACCCCTATGGCAGGAGGCTAGGTGGTCTGGGGGGAGCTTCAGCCCTCAGTTCCCCGTTGTGGGTCAGTGAGGGCTCTGTTTAATACACAGAGATATCAGACCTGGGAAACTTGTCTTTCCAGTAATCTGCTAAAACAATTACAGTCAGATCCCTATCAGAATTGCCTTTGCATTATAATAGCCACCTTGTTCCCTGTAGGGATGAAAGCCCAATACTGTGGATCTCATATGCTTGGCTGGAGCTGGTTCTGTATTTTTAGTCCAATTTCAGGAAGTTAGGGAAGGATTTTTGGTCCCTGGGTTTTTTGTCGCTGCTTCTCTCAGGCCAGGAGAATGGGTTAGGAAAAGACAAAAACAAAAAACAAACCGCAGAGCACTGCATGCTCTGGCGCAGGAAAGTCCAATGTTAATGAAGCCGCCTGGGAAGGGGAGGGGAGGGATCAGATAGATAGGAGAGAGTAGCACCCCGGAATATAGACAAAGTTACTTATCTTGCTTGGTCATGACTGTTTCATCTGAGATTCCCGAGGGGTGCGTAGCCTGTGTGCGTTGGCTGTGTCGAGATTGCCCCCGAGTGTCAGGCCCACGTCCTTTGCTTGTGCTGTCTCAGAAGCTGTGGTCAGTTCCTCTGCTCCCAGTCCAAAGCCCAGCTCCGAGGTTCCCCAGCTGGGACGCCACACTCCAGGCTCCAAAACCAGTTGCTGCCTCCCAGTGACTTCTCCTCCTGTCAGCCGTGTCACCGCGCTGCCTACGTGCACTGGCTGGGCTTCCCCCGAGATCACTTTTTGGGGGCTAGGGCTGCGTCCATGTTTGCGAGGTCTCAGGATGCTGTGCTGAGCTCCCCTGCGCCCAGTCCATAGCCCAGCGCCAAGGTTTTCTGACTGGAATGCAGGCTCCAGGCTCCAAAAACAGTCGTTGTTTCCCCGTGGTTGCTCGTTCTCAGTCTCTGTCACTCAGGTCAACTCTTTAGATCTGTGTTTGATGGTCAGAGTTTGTAGATTGTCATGTATGTGATCAATTCACTTGTTTTTCCAAGTCTTTGTTTCAAGAGGGATCCGAGGTAGCTGCTGCCTAGTCAGCCATCTTGGCCCCGCCTCGTCTTCATTTTTTAAAATTCTTTTATCTGATTTTTCTTTGAATACATTGGTGTCAAGTGTTTTATCTGCAGTCTCCCTAATTCTTACTTCCGTTTTCTAAATTCTGCCCCTCTGACTTTCTATTGAGTTGTCTAATTCTGAATTTTTATTGTTAATCTTCTGAATTCCTGATTGCTGTCTCTAAATGGATTCTTGTAAACTATTACATTTGCCATTATGCTCTTGAATAACCTTCTTAATTTCCTTGACTGCTTTATCTGTGGGTTCTTTGGCCTTTTCTGAGTTTTGGCTGATCTCTTGAAGAGTTCTGTGTATTATTCTTGTATTCTACCTCTGCTAATTCCAGGAATATCTCTTTGTCCAGAAGATCCCTTGATCCTTTGTTTTGTGAGCTTGTTGAAGTGATCATGGTCTGCTTCTTTGTGTGATTTGATATTGACTGTTATCTCCTAGCCATATGTAAGTTATTGTATTAATTTATTTTATGTTTGCTTACTGTGTCCTAGCTCCTTGCTTTGTTTTGTTTCGATATGCCCAGAGGCTGCTCGAGTGAGCTAACTTTGAAGCTCTAACATCTTGTCATCAGATGGCTAGAAGTGTTACCAGATATATGAGCCTAGGAGTCTATTCACTTTTCTTGTATGGATTCAGCTTAGGTGTCCAGGTCACCAAGTATGTGGTGCGGGCTCTCACCTACAGTCTTAGAGGAGAAGGGGTGATTGGTGTAGGCACAGGTATCTGGTTGCAGTGGGGGCCATGCTCTGAGCAAGGCAAGGCGCTGACAACCATCCCCTGAGTGTCTGTGAGGAAAGTGAATCCCTGTTCCCTAGAGTGCACTGGTGGGTGGGCTCTGCAGCCAGACCATGGACACGCAATACTTTCGGCTGTAAGGACTGGGAGGCGTCACTTATCCTTGGGCCCCTATCCCTGGAGGCTAGGTGGCATGGGTGAAGCCACCAGCCCTCGGGCCCCTGATATCCGTAGGTTAGGACTCTGCTTAATAGGCAGAGAGGTGTCAAGCTTCAAAACCTGCCTCTCTACCACACAGCTGAAACTGCTGAAGTCAGACCCCTGGCACACACACTGTTGCACCCTGCCAACAAGGGCCCAAGCTATTCAAATGGGCACACACACTGTTGCACCCTGCCAACAAGGGCCCAAGCTATTCAAATGGGCCCACACAGGTATATGCAGGGGTGGGGGGTATTCAAAGTCAGTGGACCATTTGTGCCTGGACAGGAGCCACTTCTGCCCTGAGTTCCCAGTTTATGGGACCTAATAGTTTATTTTTTCTCACATTTGTTAATTTGTTCCTTCTCCAAGGCTGGGAGAATGGCTCAGGGCATGCAGCAGAACCTATCTCAGCCCAGGGAAATCGACAGCCACTGAAGCAGGTTTGGGGACCCAGGGCAGAGGGGGGAGGGATCAGATAAATGGGAGAGAGATTTTTCACAAGGGGTGCTTTTGATCTAGACAGTAAATTAGACACAAGCACTTATCTTTTGCTGAGGGATCTGTTCTTTGTTGATTCTGGAAGCGTGAGTAGACTGTGTGCGGTTCCTCTCTTTCCCTGAGGAAACCCGGTCCTAAATGCTGCCGCCAGCTCCACTGCAGTTGCATCAGGGGATTGATTCCCACTGAGCCAGGTCCGGCAACTCCTAGCCCCTCCCGAACCGTCTCTCCCTCCCCCTGATGCTTGGTCTGATTTCTTAACTTTGATGTTCAGGGCTCCTATCTTGTCATATGTATAAGCGATTCATTTGTTTTTTCATGTCTTTGTTGTAAGAAGGATCATTAGAAGCATCTGACTGCTCTGCCATCTTGGCCTGCCTCCCTCCTATGGTTTCTTACAGAAGTGTCTTGTGGTTTTCTTTGAATAGGTCTTTTACATCTCCAGTTAGATTTATTCCTAAGTATTTTATCTTTTTTGAGGCTATTGTAAATGGTATTGATTTGGTGATTTCCTGTTGGATGTTCGCTTTGTTGATGTAGAGGAATCCAACTGATTTTTGTATGTTTAGCTTGAATCCTGATGCTTTGCTGAAATCTTCTATTAGTTCCAGTAGTTTTCTTGTGGATTCTTTGGGGTTTTCTGTGTATAAGATCATATCATCTACAGATTTACTTTTTCCTTATCAATCTGAATGCCCTTTATTTCTTTATATAGCCTAATTGCTTTGGCTAGGACCTCCAGCACAATGTTGAATAAGAGTCGTGATAAAAGGCATCTTTATCTGGTTCCTGTTCTCAAGGAGAATGCTTTTAGACTTTCTCCATTTAGGACGATGTTGGCGGTGGGCTTTGTATAAATGCCCTTTATTATGTTGAGCAATTTCCCTTCTATTCCTATTTTGCTGAGAGTTTTTATCATGAATGGGTGTTGGACTTTGCCAAATGCCTTTTAAGCATCACTTTATAAGATCATATGGTTCTTGTCTTTTGTTTTATTTATATCATGGTTTATGTTGATTGTTTTTCGAATGCATTTTAACAATTTTAATTGCACAACTCAGTTACATTGCATTGCAACCATCACCACCTATACTTACAAAAGTTTTTCATCACCCCAAATGGAAACTGAATATCCCTTAAACAATAACTTGTCAATCCCTTATCCCCCAAGTCCTTGGTAACTACTAATAAACTTTTGTCTCTATGCATTTGCCAATTCAAGATATTTCATATCCAAGGAGCACCTGGTGGATTTGAACTGCCCACCTTTTGGTTAATAGCCATAGCACTGAACCATTACACCACCAGGGTTTCCATATTTCATATAAGTCGTATCAAATGTATATGTACTTTTGACTTATTTCACTTAGCATAATGTTTATAAGGTTCGTTATGGCTGAAAAATTTTCATCTTATGCATATACCACATTTTGTTTATGTATTCATTTGTTGATGGACACCTGGGTTGTTTTCACCTTTTGGCTATCGGAAAAATGCTGCAATGAACATTGGTGTGTAAGTATATTTTGAGTCCCTGCTTTCAAGTCTTTGAGGTATACATACCTAGGAGTGGAATTACTGGATCGTAAACTATTTCTTAAATTGATTTACTTACATTCATCCTAGTAGCTAAATAACATCTCTATCATGAGAACTTTAGTAGCCTCATGGCTGTCTTCTTGACTCCTGTTTGCTATTCTGAAATCTAATCTCCAAATCACACTGAGAGATATTTCTAAAGCACTTACCTAACAACATTCAAAGGTTAAGCCTTTTATGATCTGACCCTGCTTAGCTTGTAAGCCACACTTCCCTGCATTATTCTCTCACTCTCTGTACTTCTGTTGTGTTACATTTCAAACATTCCCACTGTGTTGCCCTTAGTTATTTGCACCGTTTGGCACCCTATAGGGTCACCATGAGTCAGAATCAACTTGATGGCAGTGGGTTTGGTTTTTGGTTGGGTCTTCCTATCACCTCGGCTTGCTCCTATCACTCATCCTCAATATGCTAGCCTCCTGGAATCTTCCTGACACTCCAGACTAAGTTAGATGCCCCTAGTCTGTGTTTTCATATCGCTCTGAATTATACTTTGTTTTTTCATTGTTTCCTTTCCACTAAAATATGAATTTTTTTCTTCTTTGAGGGTATGGATGTCCAATGGGTAATTGGAAATAAAGTCACAGTACTTTTTAAAAAGAATGGGACTAGAAATATATATATTTCAAAAAAATCAGCATGTTTATGTGTCTTGAACCATGGGTCTGGATATCCAGTGCAACATAGAATGGCAAGAGGACTACAAACAAAGCCCTGAGGAAGACTTCCTACATTCCTATGTATAAGATCAAAGCCATCAAAGAGCAGGAAGAGCAAGCCTCAGATGCATATAAGATTTTAGGGCAAAAGAAAGCCAACAATAAAATCAGGGAGAGTGTTGTAAGACAAAGGTATTTTAATGTGCTGAGGTAAATTCCTATTTGCAGACCTATAGCTAAACCATAAAAAGAACTATCTGACCACAGTTAATAAGGAAGACAAATATGAGAAGCAAAATCAAGGACATTGAAATTTAGTGTGGTATTTAGTCTACTCAAATACATAAGCATCTTGTTAGGATGAGTTTGTCTGAGGAAGGAACTGTGAGTTAAAAAAAAAAAAAAAATGCCCTTCGAGACAAAGAAAGCAAAGTGTAACTTATAAGTTCACCAAACAAAAAAAGAGTGAATTTGGCCCTTTTACAAATCCTTTATATTAGATAAAATTGGACTGAAAAAAATCACAGTGTGTAAAGTGTGACTTTTAAAGGCCCTCTTTTTTCTGAGCTCCACCTTTTACCAAAGCCTTGAGATTCTTTGATTCATTAATATCATTGGGTTTATTTTTATACAGGTTAAATCACCTGTTGTTAGCCTGTGGCTCTGGGTCATTACACAGTGAATTTTAATAAATTAAACCTGCTGTCTTTTTGAAAAAACAACACATGGGTCAACAACTATGATTAAGTTGTCTATATTAATAAGTGGTTATCTCTAGGATAATAATAGTTTCCTCTAAATGATTCATATAAATGGGAAATGTCTTTAAATAGTTTCAAAGTTATTTTTATTCACACCTTTGATATGTCCCATGTGCTCAAATAACTGTGTCTAGATGCTCAAAGGTTTTGACTTCAATATTTAGTGCAACACCCTGGGTTACTTCTTTCAATAAGGGAGCAGGATAGTCTGGTGGTTAAGCACACAGAGAGTGAAACAAACTCTGCAGGGTGGAATACTAGCTCTGTAACTAGTTCATGACTTTTCCCAGGTTTTTAACCTTTATGTGACCCAATTATTCATTTGTAAACTGGAGATAATAGTAGTATCTAACCACTTGAGTTATTCTCAAAATTACATGACTTAATATTTTTACAAAATATTATACAAAGAAAATAGTTTGCAAAGTTCCTTGAACAGAGCCTGGTACAGAGTAAACACTTAACTTAACAATTATAATTTTAATCATTTTAGTCCCCTCTTCTACATTGAGCAAATCACTTGTGCTTTTTCTTATAGCTGCTACTTCTTCAATAACAAGAAAGTAATTAGATAGTGAAGAGAGAAAAAAAAAGTGTATAAACTAATCTTAATATTACAGTAATAGTACCTAATATGATTTACTTCAAACTCAAGTAAAACATGGCTTTGTAATTGGGATATTCTCTATTTCAAATTCCGAATTTCTGTTACTGACAGAGACATAGTAATCTTTTTAACTAAGGGTCCAGCAGATGCACCAAAAAAACTTTAAGAAAAAAATAAGAAAATCTTACTAGATAAGTTCTAAGGATGCAGGAAGCATCAAAAGAAGATGGAAGGAATAAACAGAGTCATTATACCAAAAAGAATTAGTCGATGTTCAACCATCAAGAGGTGGCATATGATCAGAACCAGTGGTACAGGAGGAAGGAGTCCAAGCTGCTCTGAAGGCATTGGTGAAAAACAAGGCTCCAGGAACTGATGGAATATCAATTGAGATGTTTCAACAAATAGATGCAGTGCTGGAGCTGCTCACTGATCTATGCCAAGAAATATGGAAGACAGCTTCCTGGCCAGCTGACTGGAAGAGATCCATATTTATGCCTATTACCAAGAAAGGTGATCCAACTGAATGTGGGAATTATTGAACAATATAATTAATATCACTAAAAAACTCCTAACTCAGTGCTGTCAAGTCGATTCCAACTCATAGTGACCCTACAGGGCAGAGTAGAACTGCCCCATAGAGTTTCCAAGGAGCACCTGGTGGATTTGAACTGCCTACGCTTTGGTTAGCAGCCGTAGCACTGAACCACTATGCCACCAGGGTTTTGCAAGCAAGATTTTGCTGAAGATCATTGAAAAATGGCTGAAGCAGTATATCAACAGGGAACTGCCAGAAATTCAGGCCAGTTTCAGAAGACAACGTGGAAGCAGGGATATCATTGCTGATGTCAGATGGATCCTGGCTGAAAGCAGAGAATACCAGATGGATGTTTACCTGTGTTTTACTGATTATGCAAAGGCATTCGACTGTGTGGATCATGACAAATTATAGACAACATTACGGAGAATGGGAATTCCAGGACACTTAATTGTGCTCATGAGGAATCTTTACATAGATCAAGAGGCAATTGTTCGGACAGAACAAGGGGATACTGATTGCTTTAAAGTAAGGAAAGGTGTGTGTCAGGGTTGTATCCTTTCACCACACCTATTCAATCTGTATGCTGAGCAAATAATACGAAAAGCTGGACTATATGAAGAAGAATGGGGCATCAGGATTGGAGGAAGACTCATTAACAACCTGTGTTATGCAGATGACACAAGCTTGCTTGCTGAAAGTGAAGAGGACTTGAAGCACTTACTAATGAAGATCAAAGACCACAGCATTCAGTATGGATTGCACCTCAACATAAAGAAAACAAAAAACCTCACAACTGGATCGATAAGCAACATCATGATAAACAGAGAAAAGATTGAAGTTGTCAAGGATTTCATTTTACTTGGATCCACAATCAACACCCATGGAAGCAGCAGTCAAGAAATCAAGAGACGCATTGCATTGGGTAAATCTGCCGCAAAGGACCTCTTTAAAGTGTTGAAGAGCAAAGATGTCACCTTGAAGACTAAGGTGCACCTGATCCAAGCTATGGTATTTTCAATTGCATCATATGCATGTGAAAGCTGGACAATGAATAAGGTAGACTGAAGAAGAATTGATGCCTTTCAATTGTGGTGTTGGCGAAGAATATTGAACATCCCATGGACTGCCAAAAGAATGAACAAATCTGTCCTGGAAGAAGTACAGCCAGAATGCTCCTTAGAAGCAGGGATGATGAGACTGCATCTTATGTCCTTTGGACATGTTTTCAGGAGGGATCAGTCCCTGGAGAAGGACATCACGGTTGGCAGAGTACAGGGTCAGCGGAAAAGAGGAAGACCCTCAACGAGGTGGATTGAAACAGTGGCTGCAACGGTGGGCTCGAGCAGAACAATGATTGTGGGGATGGCTCAGGACTGGGCAGTGTTTTGTTTTGTTGTGCATAGGGTCGCTATGGGTTGGAACCGACTTGACAGCACCTAACAACAACAACAATTTCCAAGGAAAAGTATCTAGCTGCAATAAGACAGGGAGGTTTTCCTTGCAGCCTGAGTCATATACTTTGGGCTCTTGTGAAATATTATGTCCTCAAGAATTAGACCATCTGGAGGTTGTGATGAAGCTGGATGTGACTCCACTTGTCTGCTCATTGCACTTTTTAATGTGACTCATGCTCACTTGTTTTCCAGATACGTTTGAGTACCTGCACATTACCAAAAGACAGAAAGGCACTGGGAAAATCCAAGATGAACAAGATGCAGGTGTTTTTACCCCTCATTTTCTCCCAGTTACTGGGGGAAATGTAACAGAACTAGTCACCCAGCAGCGATGTGTAAATATACAATTCCAAAGGCATTACTATGGGACAGGATTTATGGGGAAAAAAAAAGGGTTATACAAAATGCTTTGAAAACTCATCAAGTGAATGATTATATTTATTTTAGGAGGGGGCAGGAGGGTAGAGGAGTATGTTAATGCAAGACTTTACCAATTAAGTGATATATTTTTAAATTGATTTTTTAAATGAGTATTATTTTTCAGAATGAGAGGAGAACGATATTCTAGGAAGAGAGTGCTCAGGAGCAGGAAAAACCATTAGGTTACACGAACTACATGAGGAGATTTGGCAGAAGGACATACAGTGAGTGAGGTCTGGAGATCAGTGGAAACCAGGCTGAAAGGTACCCAGTGACCTATATGTGGGCCTGGTTGTAACTGGCCTCATTCATGATACTTACCCTATAATCAGTGAGATGACAAACACTATCAAGAATCAGAATTATATGATAAATTTTTATTTTAGAAAAACTACATGAGATGAAGCAAGATCAATCAGGAAACTCTAAGAGATGAAGAAGGCTTAAATCAGAGCAGTGTCTGTAGGATACAAAAAAGGAGACAGATCTATAAATGGTAAAAAATCAAGAGGATTCAGCAACCAATTAAATGATAAAGTGTACTATAAAGAAGAGACTAGGATGACCCCATGATTTCTAGTTAAATAATTGGTTATGCCTTTAGTCTATTTTTTTTTTTAGTCTAGAGATAAAAGTGGCAGGTTTGTGAGGAAAGATGATGACTTTGATTTTGATCATTGTGCACATGAAGGGTTTACGGGAGATCCAAGGGCAGGCACCCATGGGTTGTGGAAATAAGGTTTTGGAATGCAGGGTGAACTCTGGGCTTAAGAGAGATTCAGAATATAGGCAAATAAGTGGTACATGAAACCAGATGAAAATGGGAAAGAAAGATAAAAGAATGAGGGTTCATGAACTCTAAAATTTAAGGTGTAACAGGCAGGTTCAAAGAGAGGTTGAAAAGGAGTGGCCAAAGAATGAAGAGGGATTGGTGACCCAGAAGCTAATGGAAAGATAGGGTCATGTTAGGGTATAAATTCTCTAGAGAGGTCAAGTTTAGGTTTTAAAAGAAGCCATTAGGCTTAAGGCTTAAGATATGATTTTACAGGAATAATGGATAGTGGGCTGAAGTATAAATTGGAGGTTAAAAAAAAGACAAGATTTTAGTAAGACAGGGAAAAAAATGGGCATTTTGTGTAGAATGGAGAGAGAAAGTCATGTACATGAAGGTGCTTTGTAAATTATAAACACAAAGCATAAATATAATGGAATGTTAAGAGTTAAAGCAACCTTACTGAAGCCCAGTCCCCTTCTGCCAATAAGTAAGTGATAGAAGACTATAAAAAGCACAGAAATCATTTTGTGTATGTCTTCCAGGGCAACGAATAAGGTATAAAAGAATAATTAAGACTCTAATTTTTCAGGTTTACCTCCAGTTCTATCTCCTCCATAAGGCTTTCCCTGAGCATACCAAGAAAACAAAATCAGTTGCAGTTGAGTTGACCCCAACTCAGCTCATCAGAGTAGAGCTGTGCTACCTAGGGATGACTGATTATTAAGAAGTAGATTGCCAGGCCCTTCTTCTAAGGCATCTCTGGGTAGACTGGAACTGCCAACCTTTCAGTCAACAGCCTAATAAAATTTAGCAGTTTGCAGAACCTAGGACCTCCTCTCTGAGTATATGGGCCTCTTAAAAGCCAGATCACTAAGCCCTGGGGTTTATAACCCCCTACATGGTTACCCAATATCATTTATATATATAAAATATATATACCCTCCCAAAAAAACCAAACCCATTGCCGTCAAGTTGATGCCGACTCATAGCGACCCTATAGGACAGAGTAGAACAGCCCCATAGAGTTTCCAAGGAGTGTCTGCTGGATTCAAACTGCTGACCTTTTGGTTAGCAGTCAGCTACCGATTTTTTTTGTTTCCAACTTTCACATTCCAATTGCCAGCAATAATCAATGCATCTTGATTGCATATTTGATCAATTTCAGGCTGCAGAAGTTGGTAAAAATCTTCAGTTCCTTCATCTTTGGCATTAGCGGTTGGTGAGTAATTTGAATAATAGTTGTTTTAACTGGTTTTCTTTGTAGGTTATGGATATTACCCTATCCCTGACAGCATCGTACTTCAGGATAGATCTTGAAATGTTCTTTTTGATGATGAATCTGTTGCCATTTCTCTTCAATTTTCCATTGCCGGAATAGTAAACCATATGATTGATTCAGAATGGCCAATACCAGTCCATTTCATCTCACTAATGCCTAGGATATTGATCTTTATAAGTTCAATTTCATTTTTGATAACTTCCAATTTAGTGGTTAAGAGCTATGGCTGCTAACCAAAAAGGTCGGCAGTTTGAATCCACCAGGTGCTTCTTGGAAACTCTATGGGGCAGTTCTACTCTGTCCTATAGGGTCACTATGAGTTGGAATTCAGTCAACAGCAAGCAATGGGTTTGTGTTTTTTTTTTTTGTTTCCAATTTTCATATATTCATAATTTGTACATTTCACATTCCAATTATTCGTGGACGTTTACAGCTGTTCCTTTTCATTTTGAGTCTGGCCACATCAGCAAATGGCGACCCTGAAAGCCTGACTCCATCCACGTCACTTGGGTTGCAATGTCATATATTGCTTTTGTGTAGCCTTTCTAGTCATGGTCTTGTAACTCCCACTCAAAGGATTGGGCGGGACTGTGCGATAGGATAATTGTGGCCCACTAAAGGGATTGGTCAGTTTTGCCATCCCACTGGGCTTGAAACAAGCCACCTGAGAAGTGGGAAAGAGAAGATTCCACTACCACCAAGGAAGAACAGCCGGGAGCAGACAGCACGTCCTTTCGACCTGGGATGCCTGCACTGAGAAGTTCCTGGAACCAGGAGAGAGCAAGCGAGTAGTAACCTTGAAGATGGCAAGAAGTGGTGGCAGGAGACACTGGCAAAGGACGGAATAGTGGGCTTCCTAGCCCACAGAGAGAGAAAGCTGAGGTCAAGGGCCAGGAAGAGGCATGCCTGGGAGCATGACTGGGAAGAGTCTATCCTGATGAAAGAACTGTATCCTGAGTATTCCTGAGCCTGAATTGTAATTGTTACTCTCTAATAAACCCCATAATTGTGAGTATTATCTGTGAGCTCTGTGCGCCCATTGCAATGAATTATTGAACCCAGCAGAGAATGCCATGAGAGGGACAGTTGGTGTGAGAATTGGTAAAGATGGAGGAGAGAGGAGGCATGTCTGACCTCTACCTCATAGGAATCAGCCTTGGGCTGTTGATCTTTATTCTCCTTTCCCTTCGTAAACTGGGAGGAGGTCAGATGCCTCCCCCACGCTGTTTTTCTAAAGGTCAACTCTACTTTGAGGAGCAGTTCCTCCCCACTCATACTTTGAGTGCCTTCTAACCTGAGGGGCTCATCTTCCGGCATTATATCAGACAGTGTTTCACTGCCATTCGTAAGCTTCTCAGTGACCAATTTTTTTAGACACAGACCGTCAGGTCCTTCTTCCTAATCTGTCTTAGCCTGAAAGCTCAGTTGAAACTTGTTCACCATGGGTGACCCTCCTGGTATTTCAAATACCAGAGGCATAGCTTCTAGCATGACAGCAGCACGCAACTCATCACAGTACCATAAACGTTGGATATACGTTTTTCAACTACAGAAACAGATACTAAACACATGGACCTCAGCTGGATGGAATGCACAGGAGTCAATCAACTACACCTGCAGAAAAGACGATGGAGAAGCTCAATACTATCAGTCAGAACAAGGCCAGGGACTGACTGCAGAACAGACCAGCAGAACTGAAGAAAAAATTAAAGCTTCCAGTTGAAATATTGAAGGATTCAGTGGCCAAAATATTGAACAACACATCAAACAAAGATGGAAGGAATACACAGAGTCACTGTACCAAAAAGAACTGGTTGACTTTCAACCATTTCAGGAGGTAGCATATGTTCAAAAACCAATAGTATTGAAGGAAAGGTCCAAACTGCCCTAAAGGCATTGGCAAAAAACAAGATTCCAAGAATTGAGGGGATATCAAATGAGATATTTCAAGAAACAATTATGAGGGTGGCACAGGACCAGGCAGTGTTTCATTCTATGAGTTTGAACTGACTCACCCACACCTAACAACATCAATAACATGGTTCTCAGCAAGTACAGGTTTCATCCATTTGGCTAAAAGCCCCATGGACCCTCTGTAGCTACTTTTATTTCCCATGCAGGCTCATACTTAGTGAGGACTGCATTTCTTGTTTAAAATTCTAAAGTTTGTTTCTTATTGAAAACAAAGGGAACAGAAAACAAGCAATATTAAGTACTGACAAGTCCCTGGAGGTATGTGGCTCTCTTGTTCTTTGAAAACTCTCAGTAGCCTTTGTGGAATTACCTAGGTTTATTCTAGAGACAAATAAAAAGCACAGTTCTGTAGTGACGATTGCATTCGCCTTTAAAGGAAAAAAAAATCAAGGAAACAAGAATAACTTAAAAGTCCAAAAGTTTGGTTCCAGGCAATATTTCACTTTACATTCCCCTCCAATCAATCTTGAAAATCTATTTTAACTTTTAAAACATAAGACTATAAGGCATCAAAGAAGTGAATCCTCACATGAAAAACAGAGTCTAACTATTGACTACATGGCCTTGGAATACTGGGATTTTTGTGCCTGTGACACACACACGTCCACACAAAAAAGGTTATTTTATTGAACTTATCTGTTTATATTGTTTGCATAACCCTGCTTTCAATCATATACACCCTGATTTCTATTATAAAATTACCTTTTTTCATATTAAAAACAGGAGCTGAGTTTATACAATCAAGAAACAAACACATATTCCTAACAAGGTGTATGCCTATATTTTGTCCCCACGCTGACCTGCTGCACTGCCACTCCTCCCCTGAGGTTTCCACAGACTATTTTCATGCTTCCCCTCCACCTGCTTAAGAAGAGTGATGTCAGTTTTGTGGAGTAGGTATAAAACCGTCCTCAGCACTGCGTATTGTCATATAGTTCTACACTTTCATTAGTGTCTTGTTCTGCTGTGTCTTCCTCTCTCATTCTTTTTAGTCCTTGTGGCTTACGCAGTGAAAATTTTAAAATACACCATTGTTGTTTTTGTTGTTAGGTGCTGACTCATAGCGACTTATGTACAACAGAACAAAACACTGTCCGGTCCTGTGTCATCCTCATGATAGTTGCTATCTTGAGCCAATTTTTACAGCCACTGTGTCAATCCATCTCATTGAGGGTCTTTCTTTTGCTGACCCTGTGCTTACTAAACATGATGTACTTCTCCAGGGACTGGTCCTTTCTGATAACGTGTCCTAAGTACAGGAGGCAAAGTCTCTCCATTCTCACTTCTAAGGAGCATTCTGGCTGTACTTCCTCCAGTACAGATTTGTTCATTCCTCTGGAAGTCCATGGTATATTCAATATTCTTCATCAACACCTTAATTCAAAGGCATAAATTCTTCTTCTGTCTCCCTTATTCATTTCTTGCTGAAGGGGAATAGGATTTGAAGAACTTAATGATGAATATCAAAGATTATAGCCTTCAGTATGAATTGCACCTCTATATAAAGAAAACAAAAATCCTCACAACTGGACCAATAAACAACATCATGATAAACAGAGAAAAGATTGAAATTGCCTAGGGTTTCATCTTAGTTGGATCCACAATCAGCACCTATGGAAGCTGTATTCAAGAAATCAAAGGACTTACTGTATTGATAAATCTACTATGGAAGATCTCTTTAAAGTGTTAAAAAGAAAGATGTCACTTTGAGGACTAAGGTGCACTTGACCCAAGCCATTGTATTTTCAACCACCTCATATGCATGCAAAAGTTGGACAAGGAAAAAGGAAATACACCATACTGACCCAGGAGTCCTCAACTGCTTATTCTCCCAGAGGAATTTTAGGATTTACCTTGTTAATTCATTAAATGAAAGGAAATATATTTACAACATTTATTATTCTTGTTCAGAAATGTAAAATATCAGTTCATTCACAAGCTTGTCTGTTTCTGAATAGCTTTCTTCATTTATGACCTAAACATTTCTACGTGTTCGTTTCTAAGTGTTTCAATGTTTTGTCCACTCTTGACTCTTCACAAATGGCATTTCATCCTCTGACTGACTGTTGGAGTTACACAGAAAACTGCTGATTTTTTTTAAAATAAACTACTTCAGAACAGTTTCAGATTTATGGAAAAATTGTGAAGATAGCATAGAGAGTTTCTGTATACTCTCATCAAATTTCACTTGTTACTAATATCTTCCATTGGTATGGTATATCTTTTATAATTCATAAACCAATATCAATTCAGTATTATTAACTAAAACAAAAAACAAACAAACCTGTTGCTTAAGTCAATTCCAATTCATTGCAACTCAATGTGTTTCCAAGTAAAACTGCTCCACAGGGTTCTTTTGGCTATAATCATTACGGAAGTAGGTCACCAAGCCTTTCTTGCAATGTGCCTCTGGGTAGGTTCAAACTGCCAACCTTTAGGTTAGTGGTTGAGTGAAAACTAATTTATTCAAATTTCCTTAAATTTTACCTAATGCTCATTTTCTGCTACCAAATTCCATCCCAACAGTATGTTGCATTTAATCATCATATGTCTCATGCTCCTCTTGGCTGTGAAGTTTTTCAGATTTCTATTGTTTTGGTAACCTTGCACAGTGTTGAGGAATAGAGCTCAGGTATATTGGAGATTGGAGAGTGTCCTTCAGTTGAGATTTCTCTGATGTTTTTCATTGTTACATTCAGGCTATGGGTTTTGGAGAGAAAGACCACAGATGTGAAGTGCCACCCTCATCACATCGTATCAAGGGTAATTAAAACCAAAAACCAAAACCATTGCTGTTGAGTCAATTCCAACTCGTAGAGACCCTGTAGGACAGAGTGGAATTCCCTATAGGTTATTTCAAGCCTGTAAATCCTTATGGAAGCAGATTGCCACATCTTTCTCCCATGGAACTGCTGGTGGGTTTGAACCACTAACCTTTCAGTTAGCAGCCAGGGTCTTAACCGCTGCATCACCAGGACTCCTATATCAAGGCTAGACACTGCCAATGTGGCTTATCAAAGTTAAGTGATACTAACCTTGTTCATTTGGCTGAAGTAGCAGTCATTGGGTTTCTCTACTATAGTTTACTCCTGTCCCTTTCCATAATCTACCCTTTGAAAGGAAGTCTGTATGCAGAGTTCACTTTTAAAGAGGGAGTGTTATACTCTACCTCTTTAAGTGGAGACTATATACATAAACATTTTGGAATTCTTCTGCATGGGAGATGTGTCTCTTCTCCCCTATTTATTTACGTATCCAATTATTTATTTATACCAGAATGGACTCATTGGATATTTATTTTATAGTTTATATTATAATCCAACACTATTTCATTTATTTAGTTACTCAAATTTTTCCAGCATTGGACTTTTAGAGGGTTTTCGGTTAACTTCTGAGTCCCTTTGACATAGTACTTTCTTTGTTTTTTTGTTTGTTTTTTAGTACATTTCGGGTACTCTGGGATGCTATAGGCTCATCTTGTATATATCCTGCTCCAGTCCTAGAGTCAACCATTTAGGTATTAGAAACCCAGACTGGACACCTGGTTTGTTGCCACTGTCACTTCTAGACAACGTCAGCTGACAGAAAAAAGACGTATGAGTGTGTACTAAACTTTGTATATATAAAGTATTCCTATATGTGACCACCTGTATCTATATTAAGCTAAACACAATTTCATACTGATGTCTCCAAATATAAATCTTTACCACATGGATCCATGTGGTTTCTAGCCTCCATCTCTTGTTTATTTGTGACAGTCCACTCCAACAGTGAGAAACCTGGCTCCCAAATTTCCCATCCCTTTATTTAATTGTTTAGTCCAGTACACATACATACTAGTATTAGAATTGCTTACCTGTACTCTCCATGAAGAACAATTTTATCAACTGGAATGCAGCGTTTATGTGCAATTATTTTACTTCGGTCTTAAAAATGTCATTCCTTTCTGAGGTCAGGACCTATTTCACCCACCCTCTTCAGTAACTTGTTCCATACATTTGTAATAAGACAATTGACATTACTTATGGCATGTGTCAATTAGATTTTTTTGTTACATTCTACATTCCACCCCGAGATCCCTTGATCTCATAAACACGTTTTTTTTTTTTTAATTTGCACATTTTAAGGTTCACACTTTTGTAAAGTTTTATGGACTGTAACAAAGTATAATGTCAGGTATACATCTCTACAGTATAATACAGGATAGTTTCATTGCTCTAAAAAAAGTCCCCTGTGTATATTAACTTTCTATCCTATGTTTTGCTGTAATTACTTATTAGTTCCAAAAAAGTATTATTCTTTGAAATACCTGCATAGATAATCATGTCACCTGAAAGCATATCATTTTATTTCTTCCTTTACAATCTGTACAATTGTTATTTCTTTTTCTTGTCTTACTGAACTAGCTAGGCCTTTCCAGTATAATGTTCAATAGAAGTGCTGAGAAAGGATATCCTTCCATTTTCCCCAATGTTAGGGGAAAAGCTTCAAGTTTGTCATAATTAAATATGATGTTAGCTGTAGGTTTTTTTTAAAGATGTGTTATATCAATTGAGGAAATTCCCCTCTACTAGTAGTTGCTCAGAGGTTTTATTATGAATGGATATTGGACTTGGTCAAATGCTTTTTCTGCCTCAGTTAATATGATCTCATTACTTTTCTTCCTTAACTTGTTGTTGTGGTGGATTACATGGATTCTTGAACCAACCTTGCATACCTGGAATATATCCTACAATGTTGGGATGTAATTCTTTTTGTACATTGTTAGCTTCTATTCGATGATATTTTATCAAGGATTTTTTATCTGTATATTTTGATATGCCGGTCTGTAATTTTTCTTTCCTTTTCTTTTCCTAACATCTTTGTCTGATTTTGGTGTTAGGATAAAGCCAGCTTCATAGAATGGGTTTCTGTGAAGCTGCTATATTTTAAAAGAGATAGTACCTAATTGATGTCATTTTCCCCTTAAATGTGTTGTATAATTCACCAGTGAAACCATGTGGGCTTGATGCTTTTGGTAAGAGGAAGGTAATTTGTTATTCATTCAATTTCTTTACCAGACCAAAAAAAAAAAAAAAATGCCATTGAGTAGACTCCAACTCGTAGCGACCTGTAGGACAGAGTAGAACTGCCTCATACGGTTTTGAAGGAGCGACTAGTGGATTTGAACTGCCAACCGTTTGGTTAGCAGCTGATCTCTTAATCATTGCACAAATGATCTATTTCTTCTGTGTAAGCTTCAGTAGTCTGCATATTTCAAGGGATTTACCTATTAAAAGCATTCTGTTATTATTCTATTAATGTGCACAGCGTGAGTAATGGTGTTTTCTCTTTCATTTCTAACATCAGTAATTTGTGTCTTCTCTTTCTTTTTTTCTTGGTTAGCCTGCCTAGAGTTTTATTAACTTTATGAAACGTTTCAAAGAGCTAGCTTTTGGTTTTGTTGTTTTTCTCATTTGTTTTCTTGTTTTCAATTTTTGTTTGCTATACACTTTATTATTGATTTTCTTCTGCTTCCTTTAGGCCTAAAATGTTCTTTCTCTATTTCCATAAGGTACAAACTAAGATTATTCATTTTAGTCCTTTTTTGATTCTTACACATGCACTTAATGCTATAAATTTCCCTCTAAGCACTGCTTTTAGGGCATCCTACAAATTTTTATAAGTTGCATTTTTATTTTCACTTATTTTTTTAAAAATTTCTCTTGGTATTTCTTCTTTGATTCATATGTCATTTAGAAATATATGGTTTACTCTCCAAATATTTGGGGAATTTTCCAGATATTTGCTGTTATTGATTTCAGGTTTAATTCTATTGTGGTCTAAGAACATACTTTGCATAATTTATATTCTTTTTAATTTGTTAAGTTCTGTTTTATGACACAGAATGTGGTCTTTCCAGAGAAATGTTCCCTAGGTTCTTATACTTTTAGAAAGCGCATTCTAAAAATGTCAATTAGATCAAGTTGATTAATAGTTCTTTTTAAGGTTATTTATATCCTTGTTGATTTTCTGATTGTTCTACTAATTACTACAGGGGTGTTTAAGTCTCCAAATATAATAGTGAATGTATCTCTTTCAGTTTTCAGTTCTATCCAGTTTGACCCATGTGTTTTCATATTTTGTTGTTAAGCGCATATGTGTGCAGGATTGTTATGTCTTGTTGAAGGATTGACACCATTATCATTGTGGTATCCTTCTTTATCCCTGATATTTTTTCTTGTTCTGAAGTCTGCTTTGTCTGAAATTAACTTTTTTTTTTTTTACTCTAGCTTTCTTGTGATTACAGTTATCACGGTATACCTTTCTTCTCTTTACGTTTAATTTATCTGAAACTTTAAAGTGGGTCTTGTAGACAACATGAAATTGAGTCTTTTTGTTGTTGTTTCTTTGTTTTTAATCCAGTATGACAATCTCTGTTGTTTAATTATCCTACTTAGACCATCCATATTCAAAGTGATTTTTCTATATTTGTGCTAATACCTCTCATGTTTGTAACTGTTTTCTATTCGTTGCTTTTTTCTTTTTCCTCCCCTCCCCCCTTTTTTTCCTGCTTCTTTGGTTTTAATTTTGTGGTGAATATGATTGCATTTTCTCTCACTCTCGTGAATCAATTACATTTCTTTGAAAAAAAAAAAGGAAGAAGAAAAATGAGTACCCTAGAGGTTGTAATGTATATATATACATACTTAAATATAATCCTACCTTCAAATAGCACTATCCCACTTAATATGTTGTACATGTACCTTACAACAGAGTATTCCTAATTTATCCTGTCATTCATTTCACTTATTCATACACTATTATACACTAATACATTGTTATTATTATAACTTTAAATATATGCTTTTCTTTTAGATCAATTAAGAATAAGAAACATTATATATACAAATATAAGACAAAGTGAAGTGTATAATGAAAATGTGCAAAGACCTGGATCTAGAAAACTGAAAAGGAAGAACACACTCAGCATTTCTCAAGCTGAAGAAACTAAACAGAAAATTCAAGCCTTGAGTTGCGATATTGAAGAATTCTATGGGGAAAATATTAAACTATGCAAGAAGCATCAAAAGAAGATGGAAGGAATACACAGAGTCACTGTACCCAAAAGAATTGTTTGATATTCAAACATTTCAAGAGGTAGCATATGACCAAGAACCAATGATACTGAAGGAAGAGGTCCAAGCTGCACTGAAGGCATTGGCAAAAAGCAAGGCTCCAGCAATTGACAGAATACCAATTGAGATGTTTTAATAAATAAATGCAGCACTGGAAGCATTTACTTGTCTATGTCAAGAAATCTGGAAGACAGCTAACTGGTCAACTGACTGACTGGAAAAGACCCATGTTTGTACCCATTCCAAAGAAAGGAGATCCAACAGAATGCAGAAATTATTGAACAATATCATTAGTATCACACACATGTAAAATTTTGCTGAAAATCATTCAAAAGAAGTTACAACAGTACATTGACAGGGACCTGCCAGAAATTCAAGCCAGATTCAGAGGAGGACTTGGAACCAGGGATATCATATGGGTTTTGGCTGAAATCAAAGAATATCAGAAAGATATTTACCTGTGTTTTATTGACTATGCAAAGGCATTTGACTGTGTGGATCATAACAAATTATTGATAACATTGCGAATAATGGGAATTTCCTAACACTTAATTGCGCTCGTGAGAAACCTGTGCATAGATCAAGACGCAGTCGTTCAAACAGAACAAGGGGATACTGTGCGGTTTAAAGTCAGGAAAGGTGTGCGTCAGGGTTGTATCCTTTCACCATACTTATTCAATCTGTATGCTGAGCAAATAATCCTAGAAGCTGGACTATATGAAGAAGAACAGGGTGTCAGGATAGGAAGAAGTCTCATTAACAACCTGCAATATGCAGATGATACAACCTGGCTTACTGAAAGGGCTGAGAACTTGGAGCACTTATTGATGAAGATCAAAGACCACAGCCTTCATTATGGATTACACCCCAACATAAAGACAACAAAAATCCTCAACATCATGATAAACAGAGAAAAGATTGAAGCTGTTAAGGATTTTATTTTGCTTGGATCCACATTTAACACCCATGGAAGCTGCACTCAAGAAATTAAAAGACATTTGGCTATCGCTTTGGGCAAATCTACTATAGGAAATTTCTTTAAACTGTTAAAAAGGAAAGATGTCACTTTAAGGACTAAAGTGCGCCTGATTCAATGGGTGGTGTTTTCAATCGCCTCATATTAATGTGAAAGCTGGACAATGAATAAGGAAGATGGAAGAAGAATAGATGCCTTTGAATTATGGTGTTGGTGAAGAATATTGAATACACTATGGACTGCCAGAAGAACCAACAAATCTGTCTTGAGAGAAGTACAGCCAGAAGCAAGGATAGCAAGACTTTGTCTCACATACTTTGGACATGTTATCAGGAGGGACCAATCCCTAGAGAAGAGCATCATATGGTAAAATAGAGGGTCAACAAAAAAGAGGAAGACCCTCAACTAGATGGATTGACACAGTGGGTGCAACAACGGGTTCAAGCATAGCAACAATTGTGAGGATGGCACAGACTGGGCAGTGTTCCTTTCTCTTGTACATAGTTGGAATGGACTCAAGGGCACTTAACGACTATATATATATGTATATATATTTACCTTCATTTATTTCATTTCTGATGGAATTTCAACATCCTTTCAGTATGTTGATCTGAGCTTCTGACCTGCATAATTTCTTTCTTCCTGAACAATTTCTTTTAACATTTCTTTCACGGTAAGTCTACTAATGAACATTTCCTTCAGTTTTTGTTTACCTGAGAAGATCTTTATTTCACTTATTTATTTATTGATTCTCCGTTTGGTGTCTGTCATTATTCTGGAATATTCTTAAAAAAAAAAAAAAAAAGGAGGGTATTATTTCAAATATTTCTTCAGTTTACTTCTTTCTTCCTTCTCTGTCTAATATTCCATTTACATATATACCTTTAGAAAATGTCCCACAGTGCACGGATAGTCTGTTATTGATTTTTTTTTTTTTTCACTTAGGGAAGTTTCTATTGACCTTTTTCAAGTTCACCATTTTTTTTTTTTCCTTAAACTGCTTCCGGTCTACTGAAGAGTCCATCAATAACACTATTTCTGTTAATGTTTCTGGTTCCTAGCATTTTCTTTTGATTTTCTTAGAGTTTCCATCTCTCTGCTTATATTAATCATCTCTTCCTGCATGTTGCCTTCCTTATTCATTATGCTGAAGCTTCTACTATTTAATGGCTCAGCTTTAAATTATATGCTTTGACTGATGATTATTGATTATGTTAAAGTCATATTCCACAATGGGGATATAGCTGTTATGAATATCTATGAACCAAGTAAAAAAGCAACCACCTAGAAAGCGAAAAAAAAAAAAAGTAAAAGATTCGAGGGAGAAGTAGATAGACACTGGTAATAGTAGTTGACTTTAACACATCACTGTTTATATAAGACCAATCAAGAGGCCAAAAGATAAGTAAACAAACAAACAAAACCAAACCCAGTGCCGTAAGGATATAAAATATCTAAACATCGTAATCAGTAAGGTGGATCTTTTGGATATGCATCAGATATTACACCCTGATTTTTATCAAGTGCACATGAAACCTTAAAATAGTTGATCATTTATTAGGGTGCAAACACACAAACTAGAAGTTTTCACCAAGTATAAATACTACAGAAACACCTGATTGATTACCATGTAATAAAACTAGAAGTTAAAAAAAAAAAAAGTTTACTCCTGAAAATTAAAAAGATAAAAAGTTCTATTAAACAATTATAGATGAAAGGAGAAATATAAACAGAATAACAAAATACCAAAAAATAATGACAATGAAATCACTGCATGTTAAAATCTGTAGCATATATTCAAAGAAATAATCACACACACAAAAAATTCACAATCAAAAAAACTTAAGGAATAAATTTGAAATAATAAAAATAAATTTCTACCAAAAAACCTAGAAAATTAGCAAAACAGACTGAAAGTAAGGACATAGAAAAAAAATAATCAAGATAAAGGCAAAAATGAATGAGAAAATGAACTGAAAAACAGTAGATCAAATTAACATATTGGAGTCTTGGTTCTTTAAAGAAAAAAAAAGACAAACCACTGTATAATTTAGTAACAAAAAGCAGGGGAACACAAATCTACAAAATAAGAAACGACAAGGGGGGGATAACTTGCACATCTCTATGTAAATAAATGTGAAACTCTAGAGGCCTGGAAATAATACATATATATAAAAAGCCCATTGCCCTGGAGCCGATTCCAGCTTATAGCTGCACCACAGGAGAGAGTAGACCTGCCCTGTAGAGTTTCCAAGAAGCACCTGGTAGATTTGAACTGCCAGCCTTTTGGTTAGCAGCCATAGCATTTAACCACTATGCCACTAGGTTTTCCATATGTATATTTTAGGGAAATGCAGTTTACCAACAATTGACCTCAGTAGAAATAGAAAGCTAACATTTTCCAATTTTCATAGCAGATATATACGAAGAATAATCAAGGAACTGTCCCATTAAAAGCACCAGTCCCAGATGGTTCTTTATGAGACTAATATCAGATCTTACAGACCAGTAGTTCAAATGCTACATTAACTGTTTCACAGGATAAAAAATGAAGAAAAACTTTGAAATTCCTTATGAAGCAGATATAAAAGTGATATTTAAAAGTGATAGTGCAGCACAAAAAAAAAGAAAATCATAGACCAACAGCATTTCTATGTGTTAATGTAAAAATCTCTAATGAAATATCAGTAAGCGCCCGCAAATAGCACATTAAAAAAAATACACACGGTATGAGTGGGTTTATAGAAAAAAACAAAACAAAAACCCAGTGCCGCCGAGTCGATTCCGACTCATAGCGACCCTATAGGACAGAGTAGAACCACCCCATAGAGTTTCCAAGGAGCGCCTGGAGGATTTGAACTGCCGACCCTTTGGTTAGCAGCCTTAGCCCTTAACCACTATGCCACCAGGGTTTCCAGCTTATACAAAGGATGAAATAATTGTTTAAAATTAGAACATCTATAAATATAATTTACTATCCTAATAGACCTATGGAGAAGAACTAGATGATAATATTCATAGGTGATGATTAAAAAAATACAAAACTCAAAACATCACTAACAAAGCCACTTGTAGACATAGGAATGGATGAGTATTTTCCTTAGTAGGATAAAATACACGTACTTCATTCATAAAGCTAGCATCTTACTTAACCTAGAAATCCTAATAGTATTTTCACTAAAGTCGTAAATAAGATACCCACTAGGATTGAGTCAATTCCGACTCATAGCAGCCCCATAGAGCTTCCAAGGGCTATAAAACTCTGCAGAAGCAGACTGCCGCATGTTTCTCCTATGGAGCAGCTGGTGGTTTTGAACAGCCGATCTTTCAGTAAGCAGTCGAGTGCTTTAACCACTGTACCACCAGGGATGCCAACTTTTTCCATTACTGCTTAACGTTGTATTTCAGATAATAGCTGATACAATATACAATTAGGCTGGAGAAAATAATTAAAGGTGTAAGAATAGGAAATAACAAAATTCAATTACCTTCTTTTAAAAAAAAGCTTTAAGCATAATTTGCTTGCCATAAAATTTTATCCCAAGTGTATAACTTCATGATTTTTTACCAAATATATACGGCGTGCAACCATCACCACAATCTCATTTTAGAACTTTAAGAAGTATCCCTTTTCCCAGATGACATAATAGTGTATCTGAAAAACCATAGAAAATCAATAATAAAATTAATTCAAACAACAAAAACATTCAGCAAGATAACAGGATACAAATCAATAGCTCTTGTATATGTAAAAAATAACCACTTAGAAGATATAATGAATTAAAAAAATTCCTTTTACAATAGCAGCAAAAATAATAAAATACTTAGGAATAAACTTAATAAAAAATGCCTAAAACCTATCTTCCAAAAAGTATAAAACTCTCCTGAAAGTCACAAAAGTAGATTTGAACAAATGGAAACTTATCTCTTGTTTTTGGTTACTATGTCTGAATATTATCAAGATGTCAGTTCTTTGTGAGTTAATTTATAACTAAATGTGGTTTCAATAAAAATCACAACGAGCTTTTATAAGGAGGTAGACAAATTGATCCTGAAATCCATACAGAAAAATAAACACACAAGAATTGAAATAAATGGAAATGGAAAAGCTTTGAGGGGTGCTAATCTCACCAGATATCAGAGCAGCTTAAATGGCAAAGCAGTAGGAGAGGCCAAAAGAAAATTTCCAGCTATCTACAATTATGCTTCAGTTTCCTTGAAGACAAGGTTTTATTTGCAAAGATTTGATACTCAGTTTGAATGTTAATCAGCATGACCTCATCTTGGTTTTGTTTGTGAATCATTTATTGTCTTAATGGCTGACTGGACAACAGATATTGAGACAAGAAAGGATAATTAAAACATTAATATTATAAAGGTTTCCATAGCTATAATCCAAGATTCCCCAGGTTTGTTCAAGAAAACTAGTCCCAACAACTCTTTGAGTCTATTTTATATAGTTAGACTGCCCTTTCTTTTAACGTAGGTATAGATTGTTACACTTCATCTGTGGTATTAAACTAAGAGCAACATAAAGTATTAGAGACGCTGTGTATCCATCACTCCCTGCCCTTCCCTGCTGGGTCAAAAAATACATCTAAAGAATATTAATCTGGGGGCCAAGATGGCTGAATAGGTAGACGCTACCTCGGATCCCTCTTGCATCAAAGACTCAGAAAAACAAGTGAATCGATCACATACATGACAATCTATGAACCCTGACCATCAAACACAGATCTAAAGAGTTGACCTGTGTCACAGAGACTGAGAATGAACAACCACAGGGAAGCAACAACTGTTTTCAGAGCCTGGAGCCAGCATCCCAGTCAGGAAAACTTGGTGCCAGGCTTTGGACTGGGAGCAGGGAAGCTGAGCACAGCATCCTGAGACGGCGCAAAAACAGGGCACAGCCCTAGCCTCCAGAAGTGACCTCAGGGGAATTCCAGCCAGTGCACGCAGGCAGTGCAGTGACACGGCTGAGAGGAGGAGAAGTCACCGGGAGGCAGAGACTGGTTTTGGAGCCTGAAGTGCGGCATCCCAGCCGGGGAACCTTGGCGCTGGGCTTTGGACTGGGAGCGGAGGAACTGACCACGGCTTCTGAGACAGTGCAAGCACGGGACGTGGGCCTGACCCTCGGGGGCAATCTCTACCCAGCCAGCACACATAGTTGAAGCGCCCCTTGAGAATCTCAGATAAAACAGTCATCCCAAGCAAGATAAGTAACTTTGTCTATATTCTGGGGTGCTACTC